>NW_024572764.1:0-27076 GCF_018153835.1 Drosophila eugracilis | reverse complement strand
ATGGATCAAAATTCGCAATTTTAGCTGTGAATGCAGTTTTGTTAGAAATTTAACAAGGAATCGAACGAGATATGCCATTCCAGATTCGAGTAACTATTGGCTTAGTTATAGCAATAATACTGCAACTTAAATTAGAAAAAATGGGAAAATTTAAGTTGGCATATTTGATAACGGGTAATATCATCCATTTTCGCGAGAAATGGATCAAAATTCGCAATTTTAGCTGTGAATGCAGTTTTGTTAGAAATTTAACAAGGAATCGAACGAGATATGCCATTCCAGATTCGAGTAACTATTGGCTTAGTTATAGCAATAATACTGCAACTTAAATTAGAAAAAATGGGAAAATTTAAGTTGGCATATTTGATAACGGGTAATATCATCCATTTTCGCGAGAAATGGATCAAAATTCGCAATTTTAGCTGTGAATGCAGTTTTGTTAGAAATTTAACAAGGAATCGAACGAGATATGCCATTCCAGATTCGAGTAACTATTGGCTTAGTTATAGCAATAATACTGCAACTTAAATTAGAAAAAATGGGAAAATTTAAGTTGGCATATTTGATAACGGGTAATATCGTCCATTTTCGCGAGAAATGGATCAAAATTCGCAATTTTAGCTGTGAATGCAGTTTTGTTAGAAATTAAACAAGGAATCGAACGAGATATGCCATTCCAGATTCGAGTAACTATTGGCTTAGTTATAGCAATAATACTGCAACTTAAATTAGAAAAAATGGGAAAATTTAAGTTGGCATATTTGATAACGGGTAATATCATCCATTTTCGCGAGAAATGGATCAAAATTCGCAATTTTAGCTGTGAATGCAGTTTTGTTAGAAATTTAACAAGGAATCGAACGAGATATGCCATTCCAGATTCGAGTAACTATTGGCTTAGTTATAGCCGTAATACTGCAACTTAAATTAGGAAAAATGGTTAAACCAAATATCACATATTTAATAACGGGAAAATCATCCATTTTTGCGAGAAATGGATCAAAATTCGCAATTTTAGCTGTGAATGCAGTTTTGTTAGAAATTTAACAAGGAATCGAACGAGATATGCCATTCCAGATTCGAGTAACTATTGGCTTAGTTATAGCAATAATACTGCAACTTAAATTAGAAAAAATGGGAAAATTTAAGTTGGCATATTTGATAACGGGTAATATCGTCCATTTTCGCGAGAAATGGATCAAAATTCGCAATTTTAGCTGTGAATGCAGTTTTGTTAGAAATTAAACAAGGAATCGAACGAGATATGCCATTCCAGATTCGAGTAACTATTGGCTTAGTTATAGCAATAATACTGCAACTTAAATTAGAAAAAATGGGAAAATTTAAGTTGGCATATTTGATAACGGGTAATATCATCCATTTTCGCGAGAAATGGATCAAAATTCGCAATTTTAGCTGTGAATGCAGTTTTGTTAGAAATTAAACAAGGAATCGAACGAGATATGCCATTCCAGATTCGAGTAACTATTGGCTTAGTTATAGCAATAATACTGCAACTTAAATTAGAAAAAATGGGAAAATTTAAGTTGGCATATTTGATAACGGGTAATATCATCCATTTTCGCGAGAAATGGATCAAAATTCGCAATTTTAGCTGTGAATGCAGTTTTGTTAGAAATTTAACAAGGAATCGAACGAGATATGCCATTCCAGATTCGAGTAACTATTGGCTTAGTTATAGCAATAATACTGCAACTTAAATTAGAAAAAATGGGAAAATTTAAGTTGGCATATTTGAATAACGGGTAATATCATCCATTTTCGCGAGAAATGGATCAAAATTCGCAATTTTAGCTGTGAATGCAGTTTTGTTAGAAATTTAACAAGGAATCGAACGAGATATGCCATTCCAGATTCGAGTAACTATTGGCTTAGTTATAGCAATAATACTGCAACTTAAATTAGAAAAAATGGGAAAATTTAAGTTGGCATATTTGATAACGGGTAATATCATCCATTTTTGCGAGAAATGGATCAAAATTCGCAATTTTAGCTGTGAATGCAGTTTTGTTAGAAATTTAACAAGGAATCGAACGAGATATGCCATTCCAGATTCGAGTAACTATTGGCTTAGTTATAGCAATAATACTGCAACTTAAATTAGAAAAAATGGGAAAATTTAAGTTGGCATATTTGATAACGGGTAATATCATCCATTTTCGCGAGAAATGGATCAAAATTCGCAATTTTAGCTGTGAATGCAGTTTTGTTAGAAATTTAAAAAGGAATCGAACGAGATATGCCATTCCAGATTCGAGTAACTATTGGCTTAGTTATAGCAATAATACTGCAACTTAAATTAGAAAAAATGGGAAAATTTAAGTTGGCATATTTGATAACGGGTAATATCATCCATTTTCGCGAGAAATGGATCAAAATTCGCAATTTTAGCTGTGAATGCAGTTTTGTTAGAAATTAAACAAGGAATCGAACGAGATATGCCATTCCAGATTCGAGTAACTATTGGCTTAGTTAT
The DNA here is from genome assembly GCF_018153835.1 of Drosophila eugracilis. Classification (NCBI taxonomy): domain Eukaryota; kingdom Metazoa; phylum Arthropoda; class Insecta; order Diptera; family Drosophilidae; genus Drosophila; species Drosophila eugracilis. The sequence continues at coordinate 24,579 of NW_024572764.1, read as the reverse complement.
AGCAATAATACTGCAACTTAAATTAGAAAAAATGGGAAAATTTAAGTTGGCATATTTGATAACGGGTAATATCGTCCATTTTCGCGAGAAATGGATCAAAATTCGCAATTTTAGCTGTGAATGCAGTTTTGTTAGAAATTTAACAAGGAATCGAACGAGGTATGCCATTCCAGATTCGAGTAACTATTGGCTTAGCTATAGCCGTAATAATGCCAGTTAAATTTGGAAAAATGGTTAAACCAAATATCACATATTTAATAACGGGAAAATCATCCATTTTTGCGAGAAATGGATCAAAATTCGCAATTTTAGCTGTGAATGCAGTTTTGTTAGAAATTTAACAAGGAATCGAACGAGATATGCCATTCCAGATTCGAGTAACTATTGGCTTAGTTATAGCAATAATACTGCAACTTAAATTAGAAAAAATGGGAAAATTTAAGTTGGCATATTTGATAACGGGTAATATCATCCATTTTCGCGAGAAATGGATCAAAATTCGCAATTTTAGCTGTGAATGCAGTTTTGTTAGAAATTTAACAAGGAATCGAACGAGATATGCCATTCCAGATTCGAGTAACTATTGGCTTAGTTATAGCAATAATACTGCAACTTAAATTAGAAAAAATGGGAAAATTTAAGTTGGCATATTTGATAACGGGTAATATCATCCATTTTCGCGAGAAATGGATCAAAATTCGCAATTTTAGCTGTGAATGCAGTTTTGTTAGAAATTTAACAAGGAATCGAACGAGATATGCCATTCCAGATTCGAGTAACTATTGGCTTAGTTATAGCAATAATACTGCAACTTAAATTAGAAAAAATGGGAAAATTTAAGTTGGCATATTTGATAACGGGTAATATCGTCCATTTTCGCGAGAAATGGATCAAAATTCGCAATTTTAGCTGTGAATGCAGTTTTGTTAGAAATTTAACAAGGAATCGAACGAGATATGCCATTCCAGATTCGAGTAACTATTGGCTTAGTTATAGCAATAATACTGCAACTTAAATTAGAAAAAATGGGAAAATTTAAGTTGGCATATTTGATAACGGGTAATATCATCCATTTTCGCGAGAAATGGATCAAAATTCGCAATTTTAGCTGTGAATGCAGTTTTGTTAGAAATTAAACAAGGAATCGAACGAGATATGCCATTCCAGATTCGAGTAACTATTGGCTTAGTTATAGCAATAATACTGCAACTTAAATTAGAAAAAATGGGAAAATTTAAGTTGGCATATTTGATAACGGGTAATATCATCCATTTTCGCGAGAAATGGATCAAAATTCGCAATTTTAGCTGTGAATGCAGTTTTGTTAGAAATTAAACAAGGAATCGAACGAGATATGCCATTCCAGATTCGAGTAACTATTGGCTTAGTTATAGCAATAATACTGCAACTTAAATTAGAAAAAATGGGAAAATTTAAGTTGGCATATTTGATAACGGGTAATATCGTCCATTTTCGCGAGAAATGGATCAAAATTCGCAATTTTAGCTGTGAATGCAGTTTTGTTAGAAATTTAACAAGGAATCGAACGAGGTATGCCATTCCAGATTCGAGTAACTATTGGCTTAGCTATAGCCGTAATAATGCCAGTTAAATTTGGAAAAATGGTTAAACCAAATATCACATATTTAATAACGGGAAAATCATCCATTTTTGCGAGATATGGATCAAAATTCGCAATTTTAGCTGTGAATGCAGTTTTGTTAGAAATTTAACAAGGAATCAAACGAGATATGCCGTTCCAGATTCGAGTAACTATTGGCTTAGTTATAGCAATAATACTGCAACTTAAATTAGAAAAAATGGGAAAATTTAAGTTGGCATATTTGATAACGGGTAATATTGTCCATTTTCGCGAGAAATGGATCAAAATTCGCAATTTTAGCTGTGAATGCAGTTTTGTTAGAAATTAAACAAGGAATCGAACGAGATATGCCATTCCAGATTCGAGTAACTATTGGCTTAGTTATAGCAATAATACTGCAACTTAAATTAGAAAAAATGGGAAAATTTAAGTTGGCATATTTGATAACGGGTAATATCATCCATTTTCGCGAGAAATGGATCAAAATTCGCAATTTTAGCTGTGAATGCAGTTTTGTTAGAAATTAAACAAGGAATCGAACGAGATATGCCATTCCAGATTCGAGTAACTATTGGCTTAGTTATAGCAATAATACTGCAACTTAAATTAGAAAAAATGGGAAAATTTAAGTTGGCATATTTGATAACGGGTAATATTGTCCATTTTCGCGAGAAATGGATCAAAATTCGCAATTTTAGCTGTGAATGCAGTTTTGTTAGAAATTTAACAAGGAATCGAACGAGGTAGGCCATTCCAGATTCGAGTAACTATTGGCTTAGCTATAGCCGTAATAATGCCAGTTAAATTTGGAAAAATGGTTAAACCAAATATCACATATTTAATAACGGGAAAATCGTCCATTTTTGCGAGAAATGGATCAAAATTCGGAATTTTAGCTGTGAATGCAGTTTTGTTAGAAATTTAACAAGGAATCGAACGAGATATGCCATTCCAGATTCGAGTAACTATTGGCTTAGTTATAGCAATAATACTGCAACTTAAATTAGAAAAAATGGGAAAATTTAAGTTGGCATATTTGATAACGGGTAATATCATCCATTTTCGCGAGAAATGGATCAAAATTCGCAATTTTAGCTGTGAATGCAGTTTTGTTAGAAATTTAACAAGGAATCGAACGAGATATGCCATTCCAGATTCGAGTAACTATTGGCTTAGTTATAGCAATAATACTGCAACTTAAATTAGAAAAAATGGGAAAATTTAAGTTGGCATATTTGATAACGGGTAATATCATCCATTTTCGCGAGAAATGGATCAAAATTCGCAATTTTAGCTGTGAATGCAGTTTTGTTAGAAATTTAACAAGGAATCGAACGAGATATGCCATTTCAGATTCGAGTAACTATTGGCTTAGTTATAGCAATAATACTGCAACTTAAATTAGAAAAAATGGGAAAATTTAAGTTGGCATATTTGATAACGGGTAATATCATCCATTTTCGCGAGAAATGGATCAAAATTCGCAATTTTAGCTGTGAATGCAGTTTTGTTAGAAATTTAACAAGGAATCGAACGAGATATGCCATTCCAGATTCGAGTAACTATTGGCTTAGTTATAGCAATAATACTGCAACTTAAATTAGAAAAAATGGGAAAATTTAAGTTGGCATATGTGATAACGGGTAATATCATCCATTTTCGCGAGAAATGGATCAAAATTCGCAATTTTAGCTGTGAATGCAGTTTTGTTAGAAATTTAACAAGGAATCGAACGAGATATGCCATTCCAGATTCGAGTAACTATTGGCTTAGTTATAGCAATAATAAGGCAACTTAAATTAGAAAAAATAGGAAAAATTTAAGTTGGCATATGTGATAACGGGTATTATTATTATTATTATTGTATAGAAATTATCCACAATTGCAAAGTGTGAATAATTTTAAGCTTTGTTTTTAGCAATATCTACTGTGGCCTTCTGCTTAAGTTGTTATTATAACTGACTGAATATTTGTTGAGTAAATAAACTTATCGTAGGTAACTACATTAGGTGTTATGTTTATACAGTGGAAAATTAAATATAGTTATTAAAAGTAAGATTATATTACAATATTATGTACATTGGTGTGATTAGTTTAACAATTTGTTGAGAGTAATATAATATTATATATTATTGTAGAGGTGGATGGATTTGATAAATTCGATTGTTTTTTCAAAATTTTTTGGGTTTAATATATTTTTCAGGGTATTTGGGAGAAGTTTATTTCTTTGTTCAACGTAGAGAGGACATTCTAGGAATATGTGGGTTAGAGTTAGATTATGATTGCAGTGTTGGCATGTAGGAGGTGGGGTTTTATCAAATAGGTGACTATGTGTTAGTTTAGTGTGTCCGATACGAAGTCTCATAAACTTGATGATGTCCATTCGAGGAGCTGTTGAGCTTAAGAGGTCGATTTCATTCTGCTTGTTTGGGTTAATAATTTTGTAGTGTAGGGATGTGTGGTTCCAGGTTAAATCAAATTTGGCTTTCATATATTTGTTAATGTACTTAAGAATCTCTGATGTGTTGTGGTTTTTTTCCAGTATTAATGGACGTTTAGTAGCTTCCTTAGCAGCTTGGTCTGCAAGTTCGTTGCCGGTGATGTTGCAGTGTCCTCGGACCCATATTAGGGAGAATTTGTTTTTATATTTGGAGATAATCTTTATAATTTCTTGTGTGTAAAACATGGGATTATTGGGGTTTTCTAACGCTGTGAGCGCAGAAAGTGAGTCGGTGCATATAGCGAATTTTCCTTTTTGTTTTTCTGCGTATTTACATGCGTAAAGGATGGCCGCTATCTCGGCAGTGAATATAGAAGAGTAAGGTGGGAGCATTTGTTGGGTTAAAATGGATTGTGTGGAGGTTACGCTATAGGTTACCCCGCTTTCCGATTTCGAACCGTCTGTGTATAGGAATGTGTGTTGTTTGAGGGTGTGTTTTATTTCTAGAAAATTTTGATAGTAGACTATTGGCGAGGTGTTAGATTTAGTTGATGTATAGAAGGATTTGTTTATATTGGAGTGGTTGAAGGACCATGTTGGTATAGTTTGTTTTTTATTTGTTATAGGGACTGGGTCTAGAAGTATTGCTTTACAGTTGTCTATAGTTTCTTGTATTGTGGCGTCGTTTTGCATTCGTGATTTTATTTGTTATTAGTTCTAATGGAGTTTATTTTGCAGCTGAAATCATTTTAAAGTTTTTTAATATGGCATGTTCGGTTCTATGTTCTATTGGTTTGATGTTGGATTCGTAGAGTAGGTTATGGATTGGTGAGGAGCGAAAGGATCGGAATGCTATTCTAATAGCTGAGTGGTAAATTGTTTTTATTTTTTTTAGCTTTGATTTTGGAGCTCTTCCATATAGGAATACCCCATAGTCAATTTTAGACATAATAATTGAGTTAATTACATAAATTATCGATTTAATGTGGCAGTTGAAGCTTGTGCTGGAAAGGCATTTTATAATATTAAGTCTTTTGGCTATTTGTAATACTAGTTTATCTATATGTTCGTCCCATTTGTATTTTCTGGTTAAAGTGATATCTAATATTTTTAGGGATTTTTCATTTTTAATATTGAGATTATTTATTATTGTAAAATTGCACTTTCTTTTTCGACAAATATGTAGGTGTTTTGTTTTCGGTAGTGAGAGACTTGCTCCGGAGTAATCGCACCATTCCTGAATGTCTGTAAGTAAGGGATTTATGTCCAAGGAGTTATCTGTTTTGTTTATTCTTTTTAATATTGTGTAGTCGTCGGCGTATGCTGTAAACTCGAAAGATTTGTGGATACCTATTGTTTTGTTAAGTTTTTTGTAAGCAATGGCAAAAAGGATAACGGATAATGGAGATCCTTGTGGGATTCCATTTTCTAGTGGCAGAGGGTGGGATTGTATGTTATGGATTTGAACACAAATTTTCCTATTGGTCAAGAAATTGACTATGTAGTTTATCATTTTGTGTCCTAATTTCCAGGTTACCAGTTCGTCTATTATCGTGTGGATTCCGATTTTGTCAAAAGCTTTAGAGAAGTCGAGTGATATTAGTGATAGATGGTTTTTTCTCGATAGGGTTGCGGTAGTCAGGTAGTTTATCGATGCTAAAGAATCTGATACCGACTTACCCTTCCTAAAACCCATTTGACGACTATCGAGTAGCTGGCTGTTGTTAACTAGCCACCATAGTCTTTTGGAAATTATTTTATCCATGACTTTGGATAAGCAACTATTTAAGGAAATCGGTCGATAGGAGGTTATTGTTGTTTTGTCTGAGTCTGGTTTTAAGATGGGTACTATGTTGCTTACTTTAAATTGTTGTGGGATATATGAGTGCAGAATATTATTGTAAAGTTTGAGAAGTCTTTGCATGACTGGATCTGGTAAGTTTTTATCATTTGATAGCTGATGCGGTCCCTGCCTGGTGTTTTCCCTTTGAGTTGATTGATGGCGCTTTTCAGTTCAATCATTGAAATATCACATTCTAATGGTCTGGCGAGGGGGGATGTTTCATGGGTAAAACTATAGTTGAGGTTTTCTTTGTGGGATCTGAATGTGGGATGGAAGTTATTATTTAAAGAAGCATTTAGTATTTAGAAGTATTTCAGTATTCGCATAGCGCTTTTGAAATGTCTTGTTTGCTTGTATACATTTCAGAAGTGTTTGATGGGTTAGCAAGGCAGTGAATTTGGATATGGGTTTTGAGGCCGCAGAACCTATTAATTTTTTTTCCATATTATTGGGATAGGGGTATGAGGATTTATTTCTGAGGTGAATTCGAATAAAGCTTTGCGTTTTTTTATTTTTATTTCTCTTTTTAGTTGTGCATTAGCTTTTTTGTAATTGATTACATTGGTTGTGTTAATATTTTGGCACATGGTCTGCCAGGCTATTTTCTTATTGTTTTTTAGTGTTCTCAGATCGCTGTCCCACCAGGGAACTTGTTTGGATATTTTTGGGTGATATTGTGGGATTGAAAGGTGTGCGCTGTGTCGTATTAAAGAGCATATATTGGCTGTTTCTTGGTTGATATGCGAGCTGGGTGGTCTGTTATCGGAAAGTTGTTTTGTTAAGGCTTGGTAAAAGGGCCAGTTGGCTTTATTAATGTTGAACTTTGGTTTGGAGGGAAGGACCGTAGACTCCTTTTCAAAAATTTCTATTGATATCGGGAAGTGGTCGCTTCCCGAGAGGTGGCTGTCAATAGACCATTTGGAGTGCAGTTTAAGTTCGGGGGAAGCAATGGTGAGGTCAATGTGTGTAAAGGTATGGTGTGTAGTAAAGTGGGTGGGGGAGCCATTGTTAAGGGTTGTTAATAAGGACTGGTTAATAAATTTAAACATTATGTTACCTCGTGTGTTATTTTTGGGGGATCCCCAATTATTGTGCCAGCTATTGAAGTCGCCTGTTATTAAGATTGGGGTGTCAATATGGTAAGTGTTGTGCAGATCTTGTAAAATGAATTTTTTGTTTGGTGGTATATAACTAGAAATTATGGTGAACTTGATTTTTGAATTTACTGTTACGGCTATTGAGTCAAAGCTAATGTTACCAATTTGGGCTTGTTGTTGTTGCAATGAATTGTGGAGTAAAAGAGCTACTCCGCCATAGGGGTTATTAGAATTGTTAGTGCTGTATAGAGTAAAGTTGATTGGAATGGGGATATTGTGGGTAGAGTGGAGGTGGGAATCTTGAAGGGAGATTATTTTAGGGTTGTGTTTTTTTATAAGTATTTGTAGGTGGTTGTAATTATTAAGGTATCCATTTACATTTAATTGTAATATCTTTAGCATATTAAGAATAAGAATATAGATTAAGGCTAAGTAGAACTTAAATAATTTTTTTTACTATATTTTGTATAATTTTAAATTTCTAAATCTTCATCGGTACTTATTGTATACTTATCTCCAGATATCTTGCTTTTAGTTTTCTTATCAGTTTTAGTTTTTTGGTTGTTTTTTTCTTTTGATTTCAGTGTATAGCCTAACTTATTTGATTTAACTGGAAATATTTTAAGTTTTAGGTCGTCGCAAATTTCAGGGCGTGCGGAGTGTAGTGATGTTGATGCACTAGTGTCCATGAGTTCTTCAGAGGAGTCTTCGTAGGTGATAACTTGTCTGTTAATAGTATTTGCTGTTGTTGAGTTTGTTTTTGATGTAGTATTTGTGTTAACTTTTGTTTCTATGGCCGGTGTTTTGATTGTTGGAATTGATGCTGTTTGGGCGTAGGACATTGGTGGGTGTGTATGACGTTTGTTGTTTATAAAGCGGGCTGTCTTGTGGTCCACTTTTTGGGTTATTTTAATAGCCGTCAGTTCTTTTTGTTTAATAAAGGCGGGGCATGATTTGTCCATTGCATTGTGGTGCTTAATTTTGTCATCTTCGTATTTGCAGTTAATACAGGTTTGGATATTGGTGCATGTTTCGTTGTTTGTTGTGTGAGCTTTTTCTGAGCAATTGGCGCATGTTTTAGGGCTTTTACAGTAAGCGGAGGGATGTCCGAATCTAAGGCAGTTGAAGCATCTCATTGGGGGTGGAATGTATGGTCGTATATTGACTACTTCATATCCTATCCATAGTTTGTCGGGTAAGTTAATTGTTGAGAAGGTTAGTACAATTTGGCCTGTTTCTGTCGATTTATTTGGATCGTTGTTGTCTTTTCTTAGTATTTTTCGGACGTCAATAACCTTTTGGGGTTTTAGTTCTTTCAAGATTTCTTTTTCGTCGATGTTCCGTAAATCGTTGGAGTAGATAATGCCTTTAGAGGAGTTCAGTGTTTTATGTTCTTCAGCGTGGACCGGGAAGTTGTGGAAAGATTGTATTTTAAGAAGTTTCTGTACTTGCATATAGCTTTTTGTTTTAATAAGAAGGGTGCCAGATCTGGTTTTTTTACACATTTCGACTGTTCCATTACAGGTAAAGTCTACCACTTTTTTTATAATAAACGGCGATATTTTTTCGAAAAATTCATTGTCGGTTCTACTTATAATAATATATTTTGGTTCACTTGTTATCAAATTTATCATTGTCAACGGACGGTCGGGTGGTCGAGACATTGCGGTGATTTTTGGGCTCGGGCCCTACCACGTGTATGTAAGTTTTCTTGTTCTTTGTGTTTTTTGTTTTATTTGTAATAGTGTACGAAGTTGTTGCGAATCGGGTGATCTATTTATAGATTAAATTGATAAGCTGTCGCTTGGAGCGTAGGTTAGTTGCACGTCTTTACTCTTTGAAGTTCAGAGTGAAACTGTTGATAACGGGTAATATCATCATCATTTTCGCGGGAAATGGATCAAAATTCGCAATTTTAGCTGTGAATGCAGTTTTGTTAGAAATTTAACAAGGAATCGAACGAGATATGCCATTATAGATTCGAGTAACTATTGCCTAGTTATAGCAATAATACTGGAACTTAAATTAGAAAAAATGGGAAAATTTAAGTTGGCATATTTGATAACGGGTGATATCATCCATTTTCGCGAGAAATGGATCAAAATTCGCAATTTTAGCTGTGAATGCAGTTTTGTTAAAAATTTAACAAGGAATCGAACGAGATATGCCATTCCAGATTCGAGTAACTATTGGCTTAGTTATAGCAATAATACTGCAACTTAAATTAGAAAAAATGGGAAAATTTAAGTTGGCATATTTGATAACGGTAATATTGTCCATTTTCGCGAGAAATGGATCAAAATTCGCCATTTTAGCTGTGAATGCAGTTTTGTTAGAAATTTAACAAGGAATCGAACGAGATATGCCATTCAAGATTCGAGTAACTATTGGCTTAGTTATAGTAATAATACTGCAACTTAAATTAGAAAAAATGGGAAAATTTAAATTGGCATATTTGATAACGGGTAATATAATCCATTTTCGCGAGAAATGGATCAAAATTCGCAGTTTTAGCTGTAAATGCAGTTTTGTTAGAAATTTAACAAGGAATCGAACGAGATATGCCATTCAAGATTCGAGAAACTATTGGCTTAGTTATAGCAATAATACTGCAACTTAAATTAGAAAAAATGGGAAAATTTAAGTTGGCATATTTGATAACGGGTAATATCATCCATTTTCGCGAGAAATGGATCAAAATTCGGAATTTTTGCTGTGAATGCAGTTTTGTTAGAAATTTAACAAGGTAGGCGAACGAGGTAGGCCATTCCAGATTGGAATAACTATTGGCTTAGTTATAGCCGTAATACTGCCAGTTAAATTAGGAAAAATGGTTAAACCAAATATCACATATATAATAACGGGAAAATCGTCCATTTTCGCGAGAAATGGATCAAAATTCGCAATTTTAGCTGTGAATGCAGTTTTGTTAGAAATTTAACAAGGAATCGAACGAGATATGCCATTCAAGATTCGAATAACTATTGGCTTAGTTATAGCAATAATACTGCAACTTAAATTAGGAAAAATGGGAAAATTTAAGTTGGCATATTTGATAACGGCAATATTGTCCATTTTCGCGAGAAATGGATCAAAATTCGCAGTTTTAGCTGTAAATGCAGCTTTGTTAGAAATTTAACAAGGAATCGAACGAGATATGCCATTCAAGATTCGAGAAACTATTGGCTTAGTTATAGCAATTGTTGGAGAAGTAGATTAAGTTTTATTGTTAGTTTTAAGGAAAGATGAAAAGAAATAATTATTTGAATACGCAGCCAAAATGTAAACAAATCACCTTAAAAACCAATGTACAAAAGCTTATCAGTTTCACTCAATCTTGAGCATAGCCGAGTTGTTGTGATCTAACTGATAAGCTTTTTAGTTCGTGGCTATGCGAAGTGTTATGCTGCTCTCGGGAGAACATAAACCGATCGAACCTCGAAGCAGCTGGCAGCAATAAACTTTGGAGTCAACTTCGTTTCGTTTGTCTCGCTTTTTTTGGAAATTCCCCAGCCGCTAGTCGCAAGTCTTTTTTTTGTTTAAATTTTTTAAAGTAATTTTTCCGGGAAAACCCTCCCGGATTTTCATGTGGCGCCCAACGGAAAGATGAAAATGCAGTTTTGTTAGAAATTTAACAAGGAATCGAACGAGATATGCCATTCAAGATTCGAGAAACTATTGGCTTAGTTATAGCAATTGTTGGAGAAGTAGATTAAGTTTTATTGTTAGTTTTAAGGAAAGATGAAAAGAAATAATTATTTGAATACGCAGCCAAAATGTAAACAAATCACCTTAAAAACCAATGTACAAAAGCTTATCAGTTTCACTCAATCTTGATCATAGCCGAGTTGTTGTGATCTAACTGATAAGCTTTTTAGTTCGTGGCTATGCGAAGTGTTATGCTGCTCTCGGGAGAACATAAACCGATCGAACCTCGAAGCAGCTGGCAGCAATAAACTTTGGAGTCAACTTCGTTTCGTTTGTCTCGCTTTTTTTGGAAATTCCCCAGCCGCTAGTCGCAAGTCTTTTTTTTGTTTAAATTTCTTAAAGTAATTTTTCCGGGAAAACTCTCCCGGATTTTCATGGCGCCCGAATAGGGACTACGGCTAGTTTTGTTATTAATTTTCGCGTCGGAAAAACAATCAAAAAACAGTGCACCTCTCGTCGTCTCGGCATCTGTTTAGTTTTTCTAAATTTGTTGGCGAAAATTCTTTCTGGTGGAATTCGGCGAAGCAGTGAAGTGTTGGCGAAAGCAGTTGGATACGGAAGAAAAGTGCTTGGAAAATTATGCTTAACAACAACCAGGTATTCAGTGCCAAAAATTAAAATTTGTGAGCACTCCACTTTATGTGTGTATGCGTGCATTTTACATGGTATTAATTCTTGGCACCTTTATATTAAAAATATTATTACACCCCAAATATACCCTAACTTCCGAATAATAAAATAAAAAAGTGAACTGCCTTTGACAAAACTTACGGTGTTTTAAATTTTGCGAGAATTTGAAAATTTTATGTGCGTTATATACATACGGTGCAACTGCAAAAGTACAGCTATATCTACATACATATGTACAAACATACCAGCGTTTCGCCGCCAATTTCGATTCCCTTTTGTGCATTTGCAGAGCAGTTATTTGTCTGCTATATATAAGTGTCAGTGGCTTCTATGCTGTACATATGTATGTACATATGTAAAACAATACATCGGTTAATTTTTAGCGCCAATTGCAGCGGCAGTGGTTTTCAAACTGTATATAGCCAACAGTTCCTACAAAACTCGGCAGTGAATTTAAGCCCTGCTCACAGTTTTATGTTTATATGTACATATTTGCCTGCATATTAATTCGGTAAATATTCAAAGATTCGGCCTGGAGAAAAAGTTTAATACATTTGTTGGTTTTTTTTGTCGGTGTTTGTGGGCATCTTTAACCCGTATGGGATCCACTTAAATAGTTTGGACAATTTATTTGTCAAATGAAATTCAACATTTGTGCATTTTTCGGCTTTGGTTAAACGGCAAATACACATACAAACGTATTTTGTGCATTTTGGTGGTGCTTCTGCGCACATTTAACCCCTTATCCAACCCAATAAATTTTTTTGGAGAAATTAAATTTGTTTAATTTTTAAAATTTAAAATTTAGATATTGTTGGAAATTTATTAAGGAAGCATTTTGAGCATTTTGGAAATAAATTTATTTAACCCTTGTGTCCGACTGTTTTTACTTGGAGTATTTTATTTTTTTTATATTAACCTAAAATGTCTGAGAAAGAAAAGGAATCATCGTCAAAGCCTAGTGCTAAACTAATAGTGGCTATGCAAAAACACGGCAGGGTAATGAGTGACATTCAACGTATGAGAACGTCATTCGAGGAAAAAACCATTTCATTCGATAGGTTTCAAATGGAATACCGAATGCAACTTCTCGAATCATATTGCGAGAAATTGATGGATATTCAAGGAGATATCGATGTACTAAATCCAGTGAATGATTTAAGAGCGTCTGTTGAGGAGATGTGCATAATTACAAAAGCGTTATATCGGTCCGCAATGAGAGAATGCGAGCCTCAGAGACTTAGTCAAAGTGATATAGGTGGTTATCGTCATTCGTCTCAGTTACCAAAAATGAATCTACCGAAATTTAGTGGAAAACATTCCGACTATAAAAATTTTATAAGTCTTTTTGAGAGTTTAGTTCATAACGACCCATCTCTAACAAACATAGAGAAATTTAACCATTTGCTAACATGTCTAACAGATGATGCATTAGGTACTGTAAAAGCTTTTCAAATTTCGGATTTAAATTATGAGAAGGCATTGGCTAGTCTAAAAAACGTGTACGATAATAAATGTTTGATCTTTTTTGAAACGATTTCTCAGCTGTTTGACCTCCCGCAAGTGTCAAAACCCTCTGCATCAGGCTTGAGGTCTCTTATAGATGAAATATCGGCCCTCTACGCATCGTTACAGTCCTTGGGTAGTGAAAAGGAAATAAACAACGCAATTTTTATTCACATAGCAATGTCCAAAGTAGATCACACAACAAAATCCAGATTTGAGGAACAGCTAGATTATAATACGCTGCCTACATGGTCTGATTGTGCGACTCTGTTGAATCGGCGATATCAACATTTAGCTGCTGAAGAGTCAACCAAAAGTAAAGGGAAGCCTAACCAAGGTTCCAATAGAGGATATTCCAAATCTTCCTTCTCATGCACACAAACAGATCGCAGACCTGAATCAAAATGTCGATATTGCTCAGCGACAAACCATAGTTTAGGCAGTTGTCAACCTTTCATGGCTTTATCAGTGATCCAACGGTTCGATTTTACGAAACACAATAGGTTGTGTATTAATTGTCTGAATCCAGGTCATCCAGTCAAGAAGTGCAAAGCAGTAAAGTGTCGCGTTTGCTCCAAACCTCATAACACACTTCTTCACAGATACGGGGTAGAGCAGCAACCAACTTCTTCGGGATCACTTCCTCAAGCGCAAGCCCAAGCACCTTCAGTAGCATTTGATCATCCCAATCAAGCCCATTCTTGTCATGTTGCAACTAGTGACCAAGTTATTCTTGCTACGGCTGTCGTTAAGGTACGGGATAGATTTGGACAGTTTCAATTAGCACGAGCTCTGTTAGACTCAGGGTCTCAAATAAACTTTATGGCCGAGGACTTAGCACAGCGTTTGCGGTTACGCAGGAAAGAATCCTATTTGAATATCACTACTGTAGGGAAGAACGACTCGGTAGTACGGCACAAAGTCCACGCGTCGATTCATTCTCGCGTCAATGCTCATAGTTTCGCTACTGATTTTTGGGTATTAAGCTCCATTTCATCATATCAACCAGATAACGAAGTCAATTGTGCACAGTGGAAAATTCCACCAAATATTGAATTAGCAGACCCTCGTTTTCACAAGCCTGCAAAAGTAGACTTACTAATTGGGGCAGAATCCTTTTTCGAACTTCTCAGCGTAGGTCAAATAAAATTGGGTTCAGAACATCCTTCAATACAAAAAACTTTATTAGGATGGATTGTTTCGGGAAAGTACACTCAACGCGTATCGAATAATGCTCAAGTATGCAGCGTCACTGGTAGTGAAAATATAAGTTCTCTCGACTCTCTTGTAGAACGTTTTTGGGAATTGGAACACGTCCCGGAGAGATCGAAGGCTGTGTATACAGCTGAACAAGTTGCTTGCGAGCAGCACTTTGAGAAAACAGTACACAGGCTTTCGTCAGGTCGTTTTGAGGTTAAGTTGCCATTTAAGACAAATCCAAGTGTTTTAGGCTTATCCTTCGAAACGGCAAGGCGCAGATTTCTTGCGTTGGAGCGCAAGCTTGCAAATAATCGCGAGTTACATGACATGTATCAAGAGTTTATGAAAGAGTATCTTAACCTTGGGCATATGTCGCTGCTTCCAACACCTCCTCCAGGACAACACTATTACATTCCACATCAATGTGTCCTGAGACCTGATAGTAGCACCACAAAGTTGCGAGTTGTTTTTGACGCTTCAAGTAAAACGTCAACCTCGATCTCATTAAATGAGACTCTAATGGTGGGTGCAACGATTCAGAGGGAGCTTTACGCTATTTTGGCAAGATTTCGATTACACAAATATGCCTTGACTGCTGATATCTCGAAGATGTATAGGCAAGTTAACATTGCCAATGAAGACAGAAATTTCCAACTTATCGTGTGGAGGGAAAAGTCGACGCAAGCTCTCCAAACCTATCGCCTCAACACTGTCACTTATGGAACAGCCTCTGCTCCATTTTTGGCCATTCGTTGCCTCTTTGAACTGGCAAAAATTTACTCTGAGTCACATCCTGTCGCATCAGAGGTAATTTCAAGTGACTTCTATGTAGACGATATGCTCACAGGAGCAAACAGTTTAGAAGAGTTGGAAGTCATTCGCAAAGAAGTGACCAAGGTGTTAGAGTTCGGGGGTTTCCAGCTGGCCAAATGGGCAACAAATCACCCAAGTTTGATGACTAACCAGGGATCAGAAAAATCGCTTATGTTCAACACTTCCGAGTCTGTGAAAACGCTTGGGATGAGATGGAACCCTCAGAGTGATGCCTTTCATTATAGTTTGGAGGATTCGTTTCAGTCCCTACCACCAACTAAACGCAACATTTTATCAGTCACAGCCCGTTTGTTTGATCCCTTGGGATTGTTGTGCCCGCTGATCACGAGAGCTAAAATCTTGCTTCAGGAACTGTGGCGACAAAAACTGGATTGGGACGAATCGGTTCCCATGAATTTACATACCAGTTGGAATGAATTCAAACAGAATTTACTACAAATTGACCGGATATCCATTCCTCGATACATTTGTTTGTCTTCCTATGACAGTGTTCAAATCCACGGATTTGCTGATGCATCGAGCCACGCCTATGGCTGTTGCATTTATATTCGTACCGTGGCTGGGACAAATAGTTTGTCAAGACTGCTGACCGCCAAGTCGAGAGTGTCCCCCCTCAAAACCAAATCAATTCCAAGGCTCGAGCTGTGTGCAGCGCATCTGCTTGCCAAATTATGGGCTCAAGTATTTCCCTTGCTTAACAAATTAGAGTTTGAAAGCATCAACTTCTGGTCGGATTCCCAAGTCACTTTATACTGGCTAAAGAGGGATCCGTCCACTCTAGCTACATTTGTTGCGAATAGAGTTTCTGAAATTCAAGAGCTCTCAGAGAATGTTGTCTGGCGGCATGTGCCCACGGTAGATAATCCAGCCGATTTAGTATCACGTGGAACAGATATAGAGGGTTTAAAATGTACGCTATGGGAAAATGGACCAGAATTTTTACTCCGACATCCTAACGAGTGGCCTCGTTCTCATCAGACTGAGCTTTCACCGGAGTTACAGTTGTCCGAGAACAAGAAAAGCGTGGCAGTATGTTCCGTCACAACAAATCAACCGAATGTCTTCATTGAGCTTGTTGGAAGATGTTCGTCATTCAATAAACTCCTGCGGATTATGGCATATGTAAATCGGTTTATTCAAGGGAAGAAAAATAATCGCGATATGGTTATTTCGGCTAACGAACTTAAGTTATCGTTTCTAAGAATGGTCCAAGTATATCAAAGAGCTGATTTTGGTTTAGAATATGTCAAGCTAGAGAAATCTGAAACTTTAAGCCCACAGCTTCAACGTCTAAATCCTTTCTTACACACTAGCGAACTAGAAGGCGTAACACTTCAATTAATCCGAGTTGGGGGAAGGTTGTTAAATGCACAAATTCCGTATGATGCCAAATTTCCAATATTACTGTCCTCAAAATCAGAATTTGTTTCGCTATTTCTTCGAGACCTGCATCGTACTCATTACCATGCTGGCGCCAAGGTGATGGTATCACTTTCGAGACAGCAGATATGGCTAATCAATGCGCGAGAAGCGTGCACGAAAGTTGTCCGTAGCTGTGTCCACTGTTTCAAATACAAACCAGTGCTAATGGGTCAGATAATGGGCAATTTGCCAGCCGATAGGGTCAAGTTAGCACGCCCCTTTTTGGTTTGCGGGGTAGATTTTTGCGGACCATTTTATGTGTCACTAAAGATCCGCGGTAAACCTCCTATCAAGACTTATGTTGCCGTTTTCGTGTGTTTTTCGTCAAAGGCTGTTCACCTTGAGCTCGTTGTAGATTTATCCACTGACAGCTTCTTATCTGTTTTTAAAAGGTTCGTCGGGAGGAGAGGGCTGCCGCAGAAGATGTACAGCGACAACGCCACGAACTTCGTGGGAGCGAGCAACGTGCTCAAGGATCTGAGCGCAGCGTTTCACCGCAGTCAGGAACAGTTGAGAGGATACGCGGCTCAGAGAGGCGTCGAGTGGTATTTCATACCGCCGAGGTCACCACACTTCGGAGGACTGTGGGAGGCAGCAGTCAAGGCCGCCAAACACCGGCTGCTGCGAGGAGTCGGCAACGCCAAGCTGACAGCGGACGAGCTCAGCACCCACCTGGTCGAGGTAGAAGCGCTGCTCAATTCTCGACCAATCGCGTCGCCAGGCAACGATCCCAACGATGGAGAGGCCCTGACTCCAGGACATCTGCTTATCGGACAGCCTCTAATCACGCTGCCGCAAGAGTCCGGCACAGGCGGAATCTCCAGCAAGGACAGTTGCGGATATTTGAGGCGGTGGCGAATGCTGTCCGATCTCAAGCAGCAGTTTTGGGCCAGCTGGTCCAAGGACTACATCGCCAGCCTGCAGAATCGCAACAAGTGTTGCGTCGAGGGCCGCGATCTGGAGGTCGGGTGCCTGGTGCTCGTGCACGAGGACAACATGCCCCCGCAAAGGTGGCTTACAGGCCGCGTGGTGGCAACAACAGTCGGTGAAGACGGAAGAGTGCGTGTGGCGGAGGTACGGACGTCAGGAGGCGTCATCAAGCGCGCCATCCACAAGCTGGCATTGCTGCCAGTAAGCAACGCTCCTAACGAGGAGGTTAAAGCGCCGGAGGCCTTCAACGGGGCCGGAATGTTGGAGCAGTAGATTAAGTTTTATTGTTAGTTTTAAGGATAGATGAAAAGAAATAATTATTTGAATACGCAGCCAAAATGTAAACAAATCACCTTAAAAACCAATGTACAAAAGCTTATCAGTTTCACTCAATCTTGAGCATAGCCGAGTTGTTGTGATCTAACTGATAAGCTTTTCAGTTCGTGGCTATGCGAAGTGTTATGCTGCTCTCGGGAGAACATAAACCGATCGAACCTCGAAGCAGCTGGCAGCAATAAACTTTGGAGTCAACTTCGTTTCGTTTGTCTCGCTTTTTTGGAAATTCCCCAGCCGCTAGTCGAAAGTCTTTTTTTTGTTTAAATTTTTTAAAGTAATTTTTCCGGGAAAAATCTCCCGGATTTTCAGCAATAATACTGCAACTTAAATTAGGAAAAATGGGAAAATTTAAGTTGCCATATTTGCAAACGGTAATATCGTCCATTTTCGCGAGAATTGGATCAAAATTCGGAATTTTAGCTGTGAATGCAGTTTTGTTAGAAATTTAACAAGAAATCGAACGAGATATGCCATTCCAGATTCGAGTAACTATTGGCTTAGTTATAGCCGTAATACTGCCAGTTAAATTAGGAAAAAAGGTTAAACCAAATATCACATATTTAATAAAAGGAAAATGGTCGATTTTTGCGAGAAATGGATCAAAATTCGAAATTTTAGCTGTGAATGCAGTTTTGTTAGAAATTTAACAAGGAATCGAACGAGATATGCCATTCAAGATTCGAATAACTATTGGATTAGTTATAGCAATAATACTGCAACTTAAATTAGGAAAAATGGGAAAATTTAAGTTGGCATATTTGATAACGGCAATATTGTCCATTTTCGCGAGAAATGGATCAAAATTCGCAGTTTTAGCTGTAAATGCAGTTTTGTTAGAAATTAAACAAGGAATCGAACGAGATGGATCGAGAAATGGATCAAAATTCGCAATTTTAGCTGTGAATGCATTTTTATTAGAAATTTAACAAGGAATGGAACGAGATATGCCATTCCAGATTCGAGTAACTATTGGCTTAGTTATAGCAATAATACTGCAACTTAAATTAGGAAAAATGGGAAAATTTAAGTTGGCATATTTAAAAACGGTAATATCGTCCATTTTCGCGAAAAATGGATCAAAATCCGCAATTTTAGCTGTGAATGCAG
The DNA here is from genome assembly GCF_018153835.1 of Drosophila eugracilis. Lineage (NCBI taxonomy): Eukaryota > Metazoa > Arthropoda > Insecta > Diptera > Drosophilidae > Drosophila > Drosophila eugracilis. The sequence goes on along the minus strand of NW_024572764.1, from coordinate 5,923 downwards.
TTTTGTTAGAAATTAAACAAGGAATCGAACGAGATGGATCGAGAAATGGATCAAAATTCGCAATTTTAGCTGTGAATGCATTTTTATTAGAAATTTAACAAGGAATCAATCGAACGAGATATGCCATTCCAGATTCGAGTAACTATTGGCTTAGTTATAGCAATAATACTGCAACTTAAATTAGAAAAAATGGGAAAATTTAAGTTGGCATATTTGAAAACGGTTATATTGCCCATTTTCGCGAGAAATGGATCAAAATTCGCAATTTTTGCTGTGAATGCAGTTTTGTTAGAAATTTAACAAGGTAGGCGAACGAGGTAGGCCATTCCAGATTCGAGTAACTATTGGCTTAGTTATAGCCGTAATACTGCCAGTTAAATTAGGAAGAAAGGTTAAACCAAATATCACATATTTAATAACGGGAAAATCGTCCATTTTTGCGAGAAATGGATCAAAATTCGCAATTTTAGCTGTGAATGCAGTTTTGTTAGAAATTTAACAAGGAATCGAACGAGATATGCCATTCCAGATTCGAGTAACTATTGGCTTAGTTATAGCAAGAATACTGCAACTTAAATTAGAAAAAATGGGAAAATTTAAGTTGGCATATTTGATAACGGGTAATATCATCCATTTTTGCGAGAAATGGATCAAAATTCGCAATTTTAGCTGTGAATGCAGTTTTGTTAGAAATTTAACAAGGAATCGAACGAGATATGCCATTCCAGATTCGAGAAACTATTGGCTTAGTTATAGCAATAATACTGCAACTTAAATTAGGAAAAAATGGGAAAATTTAAGTTGGCATATTTGATAACGGTTATATCGTCCATTTTCGCGAGAAATGGATCAAAATTCGAAATTTTAGCTGTGAATGCAGTTTTGTTAGAAATTTAACAAGGAATCGAACGAGATATGCCATTCAAGATTCGAATAACTATTGGCTTAGTTATAGCAATAATACTGCAACTTAAATTAGGAAAAATGGGAAAATTTAAGTTGGCATATTTGATAACGGGAATATTGTCCATTTTCGCGAGAAATGGATCAAAATTCGCAATTTTAGCTGTAAATGCAGTTTTGTTAGAAATTAAACAAGGAATCGAACGAGATGGATAGAAATGGATCAAAATTCGCAATTTTAGCTGTGAATGCATTTTTATTAGAAATTTAACAAGGAATGGAACGAGATATGCCATTCCAGATTCGAGTAACTATTGGCTTAGTTATAGCAATAATACTGCAACTTAAATTAGGAAAAATGGGAAAATTTAAGTTGGCATATTTAAAAACGGTAATATCGTCCATTTTCGCGAAAAATGGATCAAAATCCGCAATTTTAGCTGTGAATGCAGTTTTGTTAGAAATTAAACAAGGAATCGAACGAGATGGATCGAGAAATGGATCAAAATTCGCAATTTTAGCTGTGAATGCATTTTTATTAGAAATTTAACAAGGAATCGAACGAGATATGCCATTCCAGATTCGAGTAACTATTGGCTTAGTTATAGCAATAATACTGCAACTTAAATTAGAAAAAATGGGAAAATTTAAGTTGGCATATTTGAAAACGGTTATATTGCCCATTTTCGCGAGAAATGGATCAAAATTCGCAATTTTAGCTGTGAATGCAGTTTTGTTAGAAATTTAACAAGGTAGGCGAACGAGGTAGGCCATTCCAGATTCGAGTAACTATTGGCTTAGTTATAGCCGTAATACTGCCAGTTAAATTAGGAAGAAAGGTTAAACCAAATATCACATATTTAATAACGGGAAAATCGTCCATTTTTGCGAGAAATGGATCAAAATTCGCAATTTTAGCTGTGAATGCAGTTTTGTTAGAAATTAAACAAGGAATCGAACGAGATATGCCATTCCAGATTCGAGTAACTATTGGCTTAGTTTAAGCAAGAATACTGCAACTTAAATTAGAAAAAATGTGAAAATTTAAGTTGGCATATTTGATAACGGGTAATATCATCCATTTTTGCGAAAAATGGATCAAAATTCGCAATTTTAGCTGTGAATGCAGTTTTGTTAGAAATTTAACAAGGAATCGAACGAGATATGCCATTCAAGATTCGAGAAACTATTGGCTTAGTTATAGCAATAATACAGCAACTTAAATTAGGAAAAATGGGAAAATTTAAGTTGGCATATTTGATAACGGGTAATATCATCCATTTTCCCGAGAAATGGATCAAAATTCGGAATTTTAGCTGTGAATGCAGTTTTGTTAGAAATTTAACAAGGAATCGAACGAGGTAGGCCATTCCAGATTCGAGTAACTATGGGCTTAGTTATAGCAATAATACTGCAACATAAATTAGGAAAAATGGAAAAATTTAAGCTGGCATATTTGAAAACGGTAATATCGTCCATTTTTGCGAGAAATGGATCAAAATTCGCAATTTTAGCTGGGAATGCAGTTTTGTTAGAAATTTAACAAGGAGTCGAACGAGATATGCCATTCCAGATTCGAGTAACTATTGGCTTAGTTATAGCAATAATAATGCAACTTAAATTAGGAAAAATGGAAAAATTTAAGTTGGCATATTTGAAAACGGTAATATCGTCCATTTTCGCGAGAAATGGATCAAAATTCGCAATTTTAGCTGTGAATACAGTTTTGTTAGAAATTTAACAAGGAATCGAACGAGATATGCCATATCAGATTCGATTAGCTATAGGCTTAGTTATAGCAATAATACTGCAACTTAAATTAGAAAAAATGGGAAAATTTAAGTTGGCATATTTGAAAACGGTAATATCGTCCATTTTCGCGAGAAATGGATCAAAATTCGCAATTTTAGCTGTGAATACAGTTTTCTTAGAAATTTAACAAGGAATCGAACGAGATATGCCATTCCAGATTCGAGTAACTATTTGCTTAGTTATAGCAATAATACTGCAACATAAATTAGAAAAAATGGGAAAATTTAAGTTGGCATATTTGATAACGGGTAATATCATCCATTTTCGCGAGAAATGGATCAAAATTCGGAATTTTAGCTGTGAATGCAGTTTTGTTAGAAATTTAACAAGGAATCGAACGAGGTAGGCCATTCCAGATTCGAGTAACTATTGGCTTAGTTATAGCAATAATACTGCAACTTAAATTAGCGAGAAATGGATCAAAATTCGCAATATTAGCTGTGAATGCAGTTTTGTTAGAAATTTAACAAGGAATCGAACGAGATATGCCATATCAGATTCGATTAGCTATAGGCTTAGTTATAGCAATAATACTGCAACTTAAATTAGAAAAAATGGGAAAATTTAAGTTGGCGTATTGATAACGGGTAATATCATCCATTTTCGCAAGAAATGGATCAAAATTCGGAATTTTAGCTGTGAATGCAATTTTGTTAGAAATTTAACAAGGAATCGAACGAGGTAGGCCATTCCAGATTCGAGTAACTATTGGCTTAGTTATAGCCGTAATACTGCCAGTTAAATTAGGAAAAATGGTTAAACCAAATATCACATATTTAATAACGGGAAAATTGTCCATTTTTTTATAGGCTTAGTTATAGCAATAATACTGCAACTTAAATTAGAAAAAATGGGAAAATTTAAGTTGGCATATTTGAAAACGGTAATATCGTCCATTTTCGCGAGAAATGGATCAAAATTCGCAATTTTAGCTGTGAATACAGTTTTCTTAGAAATTTAACAAGGAATCGAACGAGATATGCCATTCCAGATTCGAGTAACTATTTGCTTAGTTATAGCAATAATACTGCAACATAAATTAGAAAAAATGGGAAAATTTAAGTTGGCTTATTTGATAACGGGTAATATCATCCATTTTCGCGAGAAATGGATCAAAATTCGCAATTTTAGCTGTGAATGCAGTTTTGTTAGAAATTTAACAAGGAATCGAACGAGGAGGCCATATGCCATTCCAGATTCGAGTAACTATTGGCTTAGTTATAGCAATAATACTGCAACTTAAATTAGAAAAAATGGGAAAATTTAAGTTGGCATATTGATAACGGGTAATATCATCCATTTTCGCGAGAAATGGATCAAAATTCGCAATTTTAGCTGTGAATGCAGTTTTGTTAGAAATTTAACAAGGAATCGAACGAGATATGCCATTCCAGATTCGAGTAACTATTGGCTTAGTTATAGCAATAATACTGCAACTTAAATTAGAAAAAATGGGAAAATTTAAGTTGGCATATTTGATAACGGGTAATATCATCCATTTTCGCGAGAAATGGATCAAAATTCGCAATTTTAGCTGTGAATGCAGTTTTGTTAGAAATTTAACAAGGAATCGAACGAGATATGCCATTCCAGATTCGAGTAACTATTGGCTTAGTTATAGCAATAATACTGCAACTTAAATTAGAAAAAAATGGGAAAATTTAAGTTGGCATATTTGATAACGGGTAATATCATCCATTTTTGCGAGAAATGGATCAAAATTCGCAATTTTAGCTGTGAATGCAGTTTTGTTAGAAATTTAACAAGGAATCGAACGAGATATGCCATTCCAGATTCGAGTAACTATTGGCTTAGTTATAGCAATAATACTGCAACTTTAAATTAGAAAAAATGGGAAAATTTAAGTTGGCATATTTGATAACGGGTAATATCATCCATTTTTGCGAGAAATGGATCAAAATTCGCAATTTTAGCTGTGAATGCAGTTTTGTTAGAAATTTAACAAGGAATCGAACGAGATATGCCATTCCAGATTCGAGTAACTATTGGCTTAGTTATAGCAATAATACTGCAACTTAAATTAGGAAAAATGGGAAAATTTAAGTTGGCATATTTGATAACGGTAATATCGTCCATTTTCGCGAAAAATGGATCAAAATTCGGAATTTTAGCTGTGAATGCAGTTTTGTTAGAAATTTAACAAGGAATCGAAAGAATGCAGTAGAAATAAACAAGGAATCGAAATGGATCAAAATTCGCAATTTTAGCTGTGAATGCAGTTTTGTTAGAAATTTAACAAGGAATCGAACGAGATATGCCATTCCAGATTCGAGTAACTATTGGCTTAGTTATAGCAATAATACTGCAACTTAAATTAGAAAAAATGGGAAAATTTAAGTTGGCATATTTGAAAACGGTAATATCGTCCATTTTCGCGAGAAATGGATCAAAATTCGCAATTTTAGCTGTGAATGCAGTTTTGTTAGAAATTTAACAAGGAATCGAACGAGGTAGGCCATTCCAGATTCGAGTAACTATTGGCTTAGTTATAGCCGTAATACTGCCAGTTAAATTAGAAAAAATGGGAAAATTTAAGTTGGCATATTTGATAACGGGTAATATCATCCATTTTTGCGAGAAATGGATCAAAATTCGCAATTTTAGCTGTGAATGCAGTTTTGTTAGAAATTTAACAAGGAATCGAACGAGATATGCCATTCCAGATTCGAGTAACTATTGGCTTAGTTATAGCAGTAATACTGCCAGTTAAATTAGAAAAAATGGGAAAATTTAAGTTGGCATATTTGATAACGGGTAATATCATCCATTTTTGCGAGAAATGGATCAAAATTCGCAATTTTAGCTGTGAATGCAGTTTTGTTAGAAATTTAACAAGGAATCGAACGAGATATGCCATTCAAGATTCGAGTAACTATTGGCTTAGTTATAGCAATAATACAGCAACTTAAATTAGGAAAAAATGGGAAAATTTAAGTTGGCATATTTGATAACGGGTAATATCATCCATTTTCGCGAGAAATGGATCAAAATTCGCAATTTTAGCTGTGAATGCAGTTTTGTTAGAAATTTAACAAGGAATCGAACGAGGTAGGCCATTCCAGATTCGAGTAACTATTGGCTTAGTTATAGCAATAATACTGCAACATAAATTAGGAAAAATGGAAAAATTTAAGCTGGCATATTTGAAAACGGTAATATCGTCCATTTTTGCGAGAAATGGATCAAA
>NW_024572763.1:0-145427 GCF_018153835.1 Drosophila eugracilis | reverse complement strand
GATTTGAGGTCGCAGCACGCATTGGTGCGGAATGAAATAGTGTGGGCCATCTGGAATTTTATCATTACAAAATCTACGTTTCGCAACTTCATACGACGAACCAAGAGATATTGGGTAAGATTTGAACGGCAGACGAACCGAAAATCTCCCAAACGACAGACATTAAATATTTTTCTCAAAGTGTTTGTCGGGAGCATTCAGCTAGCTAAATACCAAAATTATGGTTTGCAATTTGTTCACCATCACTGTATGCTGAATTATCTCATTTTATCTTAAGACAAGCCAAGATTTGCGCTTGCCAGTCGACGATCGCTCGGTTCGCACACACATTCGTTGTTTATCGCTGTAGAAACGCAGTCGCAGCGCTGCTACAATAAACTTGTGAAAATAACTCTCTCGGCCTTTTCTTTTACATCGTTCACGGCACCGCATTTTTTCGTGCAATTTTAATTTGCCAAATATTTAGAAACCGGTGGCATAAACGTGATTAAATATGGTTTTAATAATTCCAAGCGCCTCTTACACAATTCGGTGTAAAGGTCAACAAACTCAACTCTCATCGTTTGTACGGTATTCGCATATACCTGCAAACCAAAGCTGCAGTCAGCATCGGCTGCTGTACATTTCAAAAACTTATACACAACGCCAAGCGTTACATAATTTCGGTTGCTAAGCGGAGGTTTTTTCGTTATTCGGTTCCGTTCTACCCGCTACTTCTATGCTCGCTTTCGTCGCCGTTAGTCAAGTGCATCGGAAAGTTCGCGTAGTGACTGAGGTATACCGTTCCCAAAAATATACGAAATGTCGGAATCAAATAAAACAGAACTTGTGCAACGTCAACTTGCGGCGTTAAGTGCATTCTTAAGTGATGAACAGTTAAACAAGTTCGATGAAAGTGAATTGCAGGTGCGGTTAGAGTTAGTCGAAAGGATGAAATCCGACTTCGACCGCTCTCAACTTAACCTCGAACGGCTAGTGATCGCGAAGATGTAATTCGATGCGCGCATTAGATTTTCCAACGCGTACTCTGACCGCTACTTGAACAGCGAAAGAAGAAAGTCCATGGGAAATTCAACCGAATTGCATGGCATCAGTTCCGCCTTCAAGCGCAATTCCAGGCCTACCAGAATGCCGGAATTTCATCTTCCGCGATTGCCCGGACTTCTACGCTATGTTCAACACGATGGAACAAACGAGGACTTGTTAAATGTAGAAAAATTCCAGAATCATCGTTCCTGCTGTGATGGCGCAGCGTTGGACACAATTTGATCCCTTAAACCCACTGAGAGGAATTATGACAGGGCCTTTGAACTATTGATTTTACATTTTCATAATAAATTGTTACATTTCGACGCTCACATTTCAAGCTACCAGGTGCGGAGAAAAGATCAGCAAGTGGTTTGAGGCAATTGAGCGACGAGGCAAATTCACATTTGCGCGCCCTCAGTACTATGGGAACTACGCAGGAAATCCTTGACGGTGTTTTGATCCATCTCATCTCTTCAAAGCTGGACCATCGGAACCAGGAGAGGTGGGAGGCAGATATCAGTACAACTTGAGGGTTGGGGTGAGTTCGCACCTCCACGCACAAGCAGACCTGAGTGCACACTTGAGGGTAGGGGTGAGTTCCCAGGTGGACTCATCCAAGAGATAGCAAAGGGTCAGGTCTTCCAGGAAACCATTGGAGGGAGGATCTTATAGAATACCTGACTCAGGCCACTCATACATACCGAGTATCCGTGCATACAAGTATTTAAAATTTTAAAATCAAGTCAGCTAAATGTAAAACTGATCTATTATAATCAGCATATGTCCTATGTTCTAGCGACTTTCAGCTTAAGGCTTTAAAAATTTGGTTCAAATTGGTTCACGATCGAATGCAAGTGCTGACAACGTGGTTACAAGTAAATATATATAAAGGTAAAATGTTTCTTTCATAACGATTGAGCATTACCGTTTCCGATTCCTTTTAAGTCTTAAAATAAATATTTATTGCAATTGACGGTGTTCTGACCGTTATTTCCCACACACCTGTATTTACATTCGTGAAACCATTGGGCATCGTTCTTATCAAAATATGCACTATGCCTATATTACGTGTATTAAAAGATTATGCGGTTCACAGCATTCAAAATAGCACGCAGGAAAATATTTTTCTGATAATTGCCTGCAGTTTTATACAACAAAGAACACTATCCACAATAAGCTTGAATGTGGAAAAGTGGCTTCGTATTATCCTGAACCGAATACGACCCTTCTTTCAAAGGGTATCATAAGAACCTATCACCTCCAGTAGTTATATATGCAGACATAGAGGCGGTCCTTGAAAACTATGAGATCTGCTTAAATAATCCGGCTACTTCGGCAACAACAAAGGTGCAAAAACATTCAGCGCGTGCAGTATCATTCTACATTGCACACAAATATGATCCAACTCTGAATGAGTTATGGACATATGAAGGTTAATTAAAAAAATTATGTTAATAAATTTGAAATAATAATAAATAAAAATAAAAATAATTTTATAAAATTACAGGTTAAGATTGCTTTAAGCAATTTTCTAAAACTCTCAAAAAAAGGACTTTGAGTTTATCTTACAAATATTGGGCCACTGCAAAAAGTCCCAGTACAGATCCAATCGATGACTTTGACTAAGAAGGAAGTTGCTGTGCCTGTGAAAAGGTAATCAACGATGGCGACCTGGACAAACACTTCGACCAATTTTCTGGGAAAGGTACTATTCATAAGAACTGTAAGCCTAAATATAAAATAAGAGATCAATTTTTTCCTGTAGTTTTTCATAATTTATCTAAGTATGATATACATTTATTTATTACTGAATTGGAAGGATATATAACCCCATTCCTTGTAATAAAGAATTGAACATAGCTCTTACACAAACTATAAAACTAAATGCATTAAATAAATATAAAATTAGGTATATACATTCAGTACGGTTTCTAAATTCTAGTTTGGAAAAATTATCAAGCTATATGGACGATAGGGATTTTAAAATTCTCGCACAAAATTTCAAGGAGAAAAAGTCAGACAAATGCGTAGGAAGGGTGTGTTTTCTTGTGACTACTTGAATAGCATTGAAAAGTTTAATGAAACCCAGCTTCCTAGCATTGATAGTTTTTATAATTCTCTTAGCGATGAAAATGGTAGTGTTGAAGATTATAGTTTTGCGCAGAAAGTTTGGGATACATTTAATTGTAATACTATAAGGGATTACTTAAAGCTTTACTTAGAAAGTGACGTTTTAATTTTAGCCGATGTCTTTGAAAACTTTCAAAATATTTGTTGTAGAATTTATAAGTTAGACCCAATAAACTATGTAAGTGCTCCCTCAATATCATGGGACGGAATGTTAGAGTTCACCAACGTACACTTAGAATTAATAAGTGATGGTGATATTTATAACTTTTTAAAAAGAGCTTTAAGAGGGAGCCTAACTCAATGCAGTCAGAGAACTTTGATCCTAGTAAACGAAATAATTTCTTAAGTTACATTAACGCAAATAATTTATATGGATGGGCTATGAGTCAGCCCTTACCACTTTCAGGGTTTAAATTTTTAACTAGGGAAGAAATCGCATTATTTGACTATAAAAATATATTATCTGATGGTGATGTAGGATATATGTATGTTAGAAGTTGACCTGGAATACCCTCCTAATCAACATGACTCTCATAATTATTTGCCTTTTTGTCCTGAAAATAAAGTTCCCCCAGGAGGCAAGCAGGCCAAACTGATAGCAGACTTAACTAACAAAAGTGGGTACATAATTCATTTAAAACGGCTTCAGCTTTGTTTACAGCATCGTTTGATTTTGCGAAAAATTCATAGGATTTTGTCATTTACACAATCATGCTGGTTAAAACCCTGTATTGATTTAAATACTAATCAAAGAAAATTAGCACGAAATGACTTCGAAAAAAATATTTATAAGTTAATGAATAATGCCGTATACGGAAACTATGGAAAATGTTGAAAAGCGTCGTAAAGTAGTTCTAGTAAAACATTATGAGTCCAGACAAAATTCTCCAGGCTTTAGGCATCGTATAGCTAGAAATGATTTCCATAGCGTTGAGTTATTTGGAACCGATTTAGCGGCAATTGAATCGACACCATCACAAATAATATATGATAAGCCAATATACATAGGAGAAGCAGTTTTAGAATTATCAAAGTGGCTTATGTATGAATTTTATTACAACTTTCTATTAGTTAAAAGTCCATCTACGAAAATAATATATATGGATACAGACTCCTTTATTTTGTCATCAGAGGATGATTCCTATGAGACTATAAAAGCAAATCCCGATCGCTTTGATACCTCAAATTATTAGTTAGAAAATAAATACCAAATAATTCAGGCAAATAATAGAGAACAAGGAAAAATGAAGGATGAACATGCTGGTGATGTTATGACTTCTTTTGCTGGTCTTAAAGCTAAGGCATATTCTTGTGTAGTTGCAAAGGATAACAATAAAACAGAATCTATTCAAAAAATTAAAGGAGTTAAAAAATCTGTTATTAAAAAACTAAGTCATACTGATTATATTGAATGTATAAAATATACAAAAACATTTTATGGAGCACAACGTGTAATTCGTAGTAGATCACATACTTTGTATACAGAAATTATGAACAAAATAAGTCTTAATTATAAGGATGATAAGAGATATATTTTACCAGATAATTGTAATACATTAGCTCATGGTCATTATAAAATTGAACATATTATAAATAGTGATCAGGATAATAATCTATTGTAAAGTATATATGTAAATATGTAAATATATTTTGTATTATTAAAATTTTATTTTAAGAAAAATATGTGAATAAATAAATGTTTAACAATATATCTAATTGCGTTTTATTATTTAAGAATTTTATTTACAGGAATCCACGAGTTGTGGCTAGAATCAAATCCGCTCCACTTAACGAATACTTGATTATTTTTTCTTTGAAGTATTTTTTCTACCAGGAATTTATTCTTATCTTTAACTTTTTGTAGTTTCTGTTAAAAAAATGACCCATCAATAGAGTTGCCTCTGTAATCTTGAATCTCATATGTTACTGGATATGTAGACTTAACTTTTATAACTTTAAAAACCTCCGTTGTCCAATTGGGTTCATATCCCTTCATAAATGCTCCCTTATATTTACTTATTCGAACAAAATCATCTACAGAAAATTTATGTTTTGGAAAAACTTTAGGGAAATTATACACCGTTTTCAAAATGAACTCCTCATTTTTAATGCAAACATCAGCAGGGTTCATTTTAATGGTTCGGTGATATGAATGATTGTACTGGTTTACAAGATATTTATAATTTGCTTGCATACTAAACATTTTCCACATGCGATTTTTTAATGTTCGATTAAAACGCTCGCATATTAAAGCCTTAAGATGTGTGAAAGTGTGATAATGATTTATATTAAATGTGCTCCTTAATGTTTTAAATGTTGAATTAAAGAATTATTTTCCTTGATCTGACTGAATATTCTTTGGTTTACTTCACAGCTTCAGCGTATGCATAATTTGAGAATGTGTCAATAACAGTCAATAAATATCTATACCCTCTATTTTCTTTCCTAAAGGGTATCATTTCAACTAAATCAATTTGCCATGTATCATAAATCCCCTTCTGAACAAATTTACGACGCAAAAAGTTTTTGCGTGCCGGTTTGTGAATTTTATCAACAACTTTTTGTTTACTCATTTTAAGTTGCTGATTTATTTTATTTTGTTTTATTTTTTATTTGATATTGATATTTGCTTAGTTAATATGGACTGCTTATATAGAAGTACATCTCTTACATAATCGTGTTAAATCTATTTGTGCAACTATACTGAAAGAACTCTCTAAGTCAGCTAACTGAATGTCATACTTTTGTAATGACACACACTTAGGAATAATATGATTATAGTAAGGATATACCACTTGTTGTCGTAATATGGAATTCCAACATAAGAAGGTTGTAAAAAATATACCAAGTCTTAGTAAAGATCTCCAGGACTCGGAGTCAAACTCAATTTTGTTACCATACTGATTAATTACAAAAACATACTGGTTATCCGATTTCCTAAATCTAAAATTACATTTCATAGATGACATGCAGGGGTTATCAATAATTGTGTCAGGCATCAAGAAGTCATACTGGTCCAGTTTTAACTGAATATATTCCTTATATTATATGTGAGAAGTTGGATCCATTCGTCTTTATCAAATCCAACAAAATTACTTTTACTTTGCTGCATCCAGATCATAGGCAAAAATTTTTTAGAAGTGGATAAACCACATTTCAACTTTAAATTATGTACAACATAGTATTCGAATCCAAAAATGACCTCATGGTCCTGTTTCTTTCGTGAAGTTTTATTTTTTTTCGGTACACACATGCCTATTAGGTTAGAGCACTTTATTTTAACTAAAACTTTATTCTAATCTGACCAGTATATAAAGGAAAAGGCCTTCGCATGTACACCCTCAGTCCAGTTCAAAATTTCAAATCATCATGAACACTGTAGATCGTAATTCAAGCGTTATTGTTGATTTTCAATATTTATTTGGAAAGAACAAACCAGTTTTTGTCAAGGAGCTTGCATTCATGCCAGCAGGAACGGTTATACCAAATTTCTTGCGTTTCAATCCGCCATTCAACATAAAAGAATTGGATAAGGAAACTCTTAAGCAGCAACATTTAAATCAACAAAATATAAATGGTTTGGAATGGTCCGCTGGAGATATACCATATACAGCCCTAGAAGAAATTCTCTCCCCACTCAATAAGTATAGTTCAATTATTGTTCGTAGTGATATTAAAAAAAAAAAATTATGAAATTATTTGTCAGCGACCATAATCGATATAGATATCGGAAGAAGCTTAACCCAGCTACCCAATATTTTAACCAATTGTAAAATATATAAGACAAAATTTCCTCTACGGTGTTCCCTAAATAATTTGTTTAAGATATTTGTAATATTGGAAAACTCAAATTACGAAGTATATTGTAATACTATAACGTATGTTTAAGCTTCAGCAAAAAATAAATAGTTGAACCTACAAGCTGTCTTATACAATGGAGTCTTTCAAGGGTTTGTTTGATTGTGATCCGCGCAAAAGGGGATACACACAATTGATTTATTGTAATTATTGTGGATCTGATACTCACTTCGAGAAGAACTGCTCTAGAAAACGCGATAAGGAAAAACATAAAAAACTTAATGTACTTTAAGGATAAGATAAATAATCTGGTTCAAATATAATAAAAAAATAAAAATAAATAAAATGTTTACCCAGCTTATACATACCTGTACAATGTTGATTTGCGGATCATCAGGATCAGGAAAAACAACTTTTCTGGAAAACTTACTAAACAAGAAGAACGATTTGCTAAATACTTCAATAAATCGAACTATTTGGTGTTATGAAGAGGAGAGTGCTAAGCCAAACATTAATAATGTTGAGTACTATAAAGGTGTTCTTGATGTAATTGAAAACGAAACTAATCAACCCATTCTTTTAATATTGGATGACTTGATGATGGGGGCTTTTAATAAAAATGTATGTGAGCTCTTTACAAAAGGATCACCTCATAGGAATTTATCCGTAATAATTGTAACTCAAAATATATTCCATAAGTCATCGCATACCCGAGACATATCATTAAACACAAAATATATTGTGATATTTAAAAACCCTCGAGATAAACGACAATTTCAATGTTTAGCAAGACAAATTTATCCTGAAAATCCAACTGAGTTATTTAGAATATATAAGGAAGTAACGGAACAACAACACGGATATATACTTATTGATCTTACTCAAGGAATCAACGATCTTTTAAGATTTAGAACGGATATTTTTAATTCCGAATATACCGTGTGCTTTTCAGACGAAAATGGTTTACAAAAAGAATCTAAATCGCTTGAAAGCGAGCAAACATTTATTGTATGTGCTCAAAAAGGCCAACAATAAACTTCGAAAGGCAATTATAAGTAATAGTGATTGTGACCTCGTAAAAACATTAGTAGAGATTGTTTTAAACACATAACAAGGCAATCATAAAGTTTCAAAATCACATCTAAATGCTCTTAAAAAGTATAAAAATGCATTGCGATATCTCTCATGTCCAAAGCGTACACAAGAAAAAAGTTCTTTTTCAGAAGGGTGGTTTCCTACCTATTCTAATTAGTTCATTGCTTTCCGGAATTTTTGGAAAAATTTTAAAAGATGATTACAAATAAATATATCTCAAGCAAAGTAGTTCTAATGCATCCCAACGCATACCAAAAACTGGTAAACAATGACCGGTGTAGTGAACTAATAGATATAAAAGTTTTACCAATTTTGAATAACAATAAAATAAGTAATAATGACAAATATCCCACAAGACATGAACGATGCTTGGGAAGTTGGTATTATAGACATATATCTCAATAATTATATTAATTAATTAATTAAACTTCCAATAAAGAAATTCCAATACCTGAAGAACCGGAATTCGTTAGCTTAGTAAATGCTGAAACATTTAGATTTAAAAACGTAAGCGTTGTTTCAAAAACAACTGAAAATGGGTGGATTTTTATTTATACTGGCATAATCTGATCTGTAGGCTGTAAAAAACCTCGTTGTCTTCGAGTAATGTATTATAATGGAAAAAAAAAATATTAAATTTAAAAATATTGAATATTATCCTTTGGATATATGGTCACCAAATGAAATCTCAATAGTAATTACTGATTAAAATTGATATAAGGTTCCATTTGAAACGTCAACAGTTCCGATTTTTGTTACTCTACATTTCAGAAGAAGAAGGACGTTGTAAAGTTTATAAATAATACGGGCTTAAAAATTATTTACTCATAATAAAAACAGTCATCATGGTGAAATCTTATCACGAATATTATTTAAACCAATGTGGTGGCAGTTTAAGCAATATTGGATGTCTTTACGTATCACCACGAATAGTTCAACAAGGACGAGGAATCGGGAACTTTTTTAGTGGTCTTTTTATTTATATCAAACCACTTTTTCTTTCGGGTATAACTGCTATAAAAAGTTAGGCTGCTGCTACTGGAAAGGCTGTAATCAATGAAATCGGGAGAAAGCCCTTAAGAAATATCCTGCAGGAACAGATAAAATTGTTTATAACTTTAAATTTAAATTTTTTTAATTTTTAAATATTTTAAGTTATCAGATAGAGCAATTGATAAAATAACCCGATTCCAAAACGGAGAAGGAAAAAGAAATAAAAAGGTAGGCACCAGAAAAAATCGACACCATTTAACATCCAAACAACAGCGTAAACAAACGAAACCGCATCATAAACGAAAAAGAACTATAAGAAAATCAAATATAAGCGACATATTTTCTAAGACAAAATGAGTAACCATATCGAATGCATGAAGAGTGAACTGGATTTGTTTGCACCACATCCACGCAAAGTTCCATTATAAAAACTGAAGAAGATTCATATAACCCAATTGCTTCTATAGACGGAGCATCATCAATCGAATTTGTCTCTTTAGGAAATGGTGAAACATATCGAGACCTATCAAGTGTTTATTTACGACTTGTTGTGCAATTTAGAAAAAGTGATAGCACCGGCATTGTAGTGAACAATATCTTACACTCTATATTTACAAGTTCCTCAGTTTATTTAAATAATATATTATTAAATAATATATATCATTATAGATCGTATTTGCAAACAGTTTTAAACTATGGAAGATATGTTTCAGAAGTAACTTAGCCTCCCAAGGATATTTCCCGAATTTTGGACGAATAACGGCAGGCGAATATGTTTATCCAGATACCAATCTAAAGCTTAAAAATTTATTTCAAAATAAGGTGGAACTTTTCGTAAAAATAAACGGCGATATAATTAATCAACCAAAACTGCTAATAAATAATGTTGATTTAAGAATTAAGTTTAATATTGAAAAGACTGCATTTTATTTAATGGAAACTGGTACTGAGTCAAATTTAAAGATACTGGAAGCTCAACTTTTCATGAATCATATAACAGTTAACCCAAGCATTTTATTGGCTCACCATCGAGTTTTACAGACCAAAAATACTATATACCCTTTCAATAAGGTTGAATTAAAATCTTTCACAATATGCCTAGGAAATAATACATTTTCTATAGACAATGCAGTTATTGGACAGCTACCCAATTTTCTAGCCTTTTGTATGGTTAAAAACCGTTCATACTCAGGAAACCGTTGTTTAGATCCATTTCATTTTGAACATTTTAAAATTCAACGATTTAACTTATTGGTGAATGGAGTTCAAGTTCCTTCTCAAGCTCTTGAGTTTGATTACTCGAATGGTGAAAATGTTCAGAGCTCACTGGGCTATAATATGCTATTCAGATCTAGTGGGATAAAACATTATGATCGTGGTCTGCAAATTACAAAGGAAATGTTTGACACAAACAGTTTTATATTGGCTTTTGACCTAACTGCCAATCATTCAAATTCGAGTGTTTGTGCGAATTTAATAACATAAGGAACTATACGAATCGAAGGAAGATGCCCAGAACCACTTACTGAAGCAGTTACTTGTCTGGTGTTCTGCGACTACGATTCTATGATTGATATTGACAAGCATAGAAACATCCGATTACTCCTGAACATGAATACATTACAAATTAAATATTTGCTATCAAAGCATGCAAAAACACGATTGATTTTTAAAGGAGTTTTCCCTTCGGACCAGTTACCTAATACTATAAAGGCGAATACCGATCCATCAGATAAACCTGGAACTCATTGGGTGGGCTTCTATTTTGATAGTCCTAAGTCAGCTGAATTGTTCGATTCATATGGTCAATACCCGCAGAAAAAGGAATTCATAACATTTTTAAGATCAAACGACCATAAATATTTTTTTAATAAACATCAACTACAAGGATATTTTTCCAACACCTGTGGTCATTATTGTATGTTATTCGGACTTTTTAAATGTAGAAATAAATTCCTTAACTGCTTCCTGAAAATTTTCAAGAAAAACGACTTTACTTATAATGATAAACAAATACTTCAAATGTTTAAGAACAATTTCAAAAAGTAAAAATAAAATTTTTTTATTATAAGTGTGGACTTCTTAGTTCTTTTTAAATAATATTTTCAACGGATGGCTTTTATTTCTAAAAATTGTTCTCTTCTCGATCCAAATCACGTTGTTTTTCCTTTTTCTCTTCTGTTAAGATCCAAATTGACCGTCCATTCAGTTTTACAAAATCCAACTTAAGTCTGCGATCGGTCTCTTATCGATAGCTCCACAATAGCTGGTCACACCAAGGCGCATAATATGAAAATTGAGGGGTTTTCATTCGGGCAACCTGACATTTGATCGACCTCGATCATATACACATTCCTATGGTTTTATTACACACCTGCAACCAAGGTTTTAGCCTAGCAGCCTCAAGGATTCCCTTATATGGGAGTTGCGTAAGCTGACAATTGTCTACATCTGTAATCTCATAACGGTCATTCGGAAAAACACGGTTTAAGGGGCTTCGTCCCTTACTGTATCCAAACATCGCGGTTTTTCCTGATCAAATTTTTCTTCCAAATACTCGGTGAGCTCATCCACCACTGGCCCTCGTTGTTTACAACCAAATAACAAGGAACTAGGGGTCTTTCCGGTACTACACTGAACGGAGTTGTTTATAGCGAATTCAACACGGTTAAGCAATTTATACCAATCGGCCTGATTCAAAGGCTCTGATAGCTTTCCCAACATCGGTGTCAGAACACGGTTCACACGCTCGACTTGCCCATTTGCCTGCGGAGCCGCCGTGGCTACTTTAATATGATCAATATTTCTACACTCAAGGAATTCTTTAAACTCAAAAGAAGTAAAACAGGTGCCTCTATCGGAGATGATTCTGGGAGGCCGGCTATAATATTCGAAATATTTTCTAAAGAGCAATTAACTTCTTTAGTACTGGTGGAATTGACGGGATATAATTTAACGAATTTTGTGAACGCATCAATGATCACCAACAAAAGCTTTCTCTTTAAGTTAATAGACGGGTGGGGACCTAGGTGGTCGATATGTATTGTATCGAACGGCACCGGTGGTTTAGGGATACTATGAAACGTCCTATTGTGAATACTTCTCGGGTCTGAATGTAGAAAGCACGGTAAACAGTTCTTTATAAATAGATCGACCTTACTCCTCATACCAAGAAACCAATATTTTTCTCTCAGTTTATTTACACACTTATCGGTCGCAAAATGGCCCAACTTCTCATGGAATTTTCTAATTAGTTCTTCTTGCATTAGGCTCGGAACATACATACACAGTTTGTCACTATCCTTCGCTCTATACACTATCCCATCTAACAACACGAAATTCTCAATTTCACCCATCTCTAACTTCTCTCGCACTCGACGGATTTCCGGATCTCTTATCTGTTCGGTCTGCAAAAGCAAATCAATATCATGCGGGGATGCGCCTACAATTCCAACAATCTCTTCAACCTCAGGGGCAAACCTAACGGATTTAACACGTTTCTCAGGACCACAAGGTACACCATGTTTCCTAGGTTCGCAAGAATCAGTAGATCGACAAGATCTAAAAGCTTCACACGGCTTACAAGGCTCACACGGTTCAATAGGTTTACAAGGTCCTCTAGGCTCGCATGGTTTACAAGGTTCATCAATTTTACAAGGCTCACAAGATTTTCCACGGTCAGAAACTACACAAGGTGCAGTAGGGCCACAAGGCTTAAAGGAAGCACAAGGTTGAATAGGGCTGCAAGGTCCAAAAGGTACAACATCTCTAGACAGAATCGGACAGGGATCAGAAATTCCTTCCACTTCTCTCAGCATCTCTGTTTGCCTACTAAGCGCATCTACATGGGCCATGTTTGACCCTGGCCTATGGGCTATCGAATAATTGAAACTTTCTTACTCAAGGGACCAACGGGCAATACGGGGATTTATAGACTTTTTACTTAATGTTTGTACCAAGGAACTACAGTCGGTTACTATTAAAAAGGGTTTATGCTCTAAGTATATTCGGAAACGGCGCAAGGCGTATATGATAGCCAAGGTTTCGAGTTCAAAACTGTGATAGCGAAACTCGGCTGCAGTGGCCTTTCTCGAGTAGAAGAAAACAGGGTGTAGTTTCTTATCCGGCTGTCGCTGCATCGAAACAGCACCAAACCCGTGGGAACTTGCGTCCGTGTTCAATTCGGTTTCATACTGCGGATTGAAGATTGAGGAGGACTCGACAATGCTGTCCTTAGCTGCAGGAATGATCTTTTATCGGAATCCGACATGGAAAACGGTCCCCCTTTTTTGAGAAGGTCAGTCAAAGGCTTTGCTACACGCGAAAAATTGGGAACGATCTTCCTAAAAGAAGAAAATAAACCAAGACAGGAATGTAATGTATCGGTAGATAATGCAATGGTTTTATATAATGATAACTTATTCAGATCTGTTTTCATAACATTTTTGGGTTTGACTAATTTAAGTGGTAAGAGTTTTAGTACATCTCTGCCTAGAAGTATAGGCGTAGGTAAAATAAAATTAGGAATAACAAAAGTTTCAATACTGTAATATTCTTCTTGAAACAAAAGGACCTTAATTTTTCCAAATGTCAAAATATTTTGGCCGCTTAGGCCGCGAAAACTGCTCTTTACTAGGTGTTCGTCCTTTACTGCTTGTGGAATAACTCCTCTGCTAACAAAACTCACGGGGCTTCCGGTATCTAGGAACGCAAAAATGTTATCAATATCAATGCATCCCTCTTCACTAAGTATTCTTATGCTTACTAATTGAATGTATGGATTCCCACCAACGGCGCCATCGTAGTCTTCCTTCTCGTCTTGTCCGTCACAAGTACTGAGGGCAGCCGTTCGCACACGCTTAGGGCACCG
Organism: Drosophila eugracilis; assembly: GCF_018153835.1. Taxonomy (NCBI): domain Eukaryota; kingdom Metazoa; phylum Arthropoda; class Insecta; order Diptera; family Drosophilidae; genus Drosophila; species Drosophila eugracilis. The sequence goes on along the minus strand of NW_024572763.1, from coordinate 131,512 downwards.
CCGATATTGGTGTCCAGTCTCGAAACAATGAAAACAATCTCCCTCCGGGCGCTTCGATTTTTTGCACTGGCCGCTGAAGTGCCCCATCGCTCGGCAATTGAAGCACCTTACGTTTGCAACATCTCCTCCGGCATGAGTACGTTTTGTTGCAGGCACCTGCTGCAGAGGTGCAACTGGACGTACCAATCCCTATGTCTTCCGCCTGTCCTCAGGCTGTACCATCTGGTAGCGGATCATCTTCTCGCGCAGCTCGTCCAAGGAAGCGCAATAATACAATGGCGCTGCGCATCCGGAATTGCCCTGCAGACCATCAACAATGTATTTTATGATGTCTGTTTCCTCGAAGGTTCCTTGCTCCGCAATGTGACGCATCGCAATAAAACTATTCGTTCACCAGAATTAAACGGCTCTGTAATTGCTTTGCCTCCTGGTGATTGGTCATCCGGAATCCGAAGGTTTTTAGTAGGCTTTCGCATAGCTCCTTCCAAGTAGCGGGTTTCTCGAACATCACGTATGAGCGGGCCGAGCCCTCCAGCATCCGATTGCCCAACAGCCAACGTTGAGAGTTGCTTAATCCGTGCTTAACTGCAGCAAGCTCGAGGTCACGAATCCAAACGTGCACAGACATGTTATCGTCTCCAGAAAATTTGCGCAAGCTAGCCTCAAGATGCCTGACATCAACAACGGGCTTGCAGTCCAGCGAATTGCCTTCCAAAGCGGCAACCTTCGCCTTTAACTCAACGAGGTCCTTTCGTGCTGTATATAGCGTCATATGCCTCATGATTTCAGCCATTTCGCTTGGCCCTCGATCCTCCTGCTCGCACTCCCTTCCCACGACGTTCTCCGCTCTGCTCTCTGCCACGCCAATGTCGTCGTTCCGCTCTCCGGCTTCCACCAAGGCGGCATCATCCTGGTCTCCAACCATTGTTTTCACCAACTGGAACTGCAACTGGTGAATATTCTCCTTCCCGGTCAACGGCACGTGCTTCTCAGAAAGGCAGTTGGACAGCTCCTCCATTTTCAGGTTGAGTATGTCGGCGTATTTCATGACGAAATAATGTTTTGGGCGAACCCCACACCTGGTTTGTAAACTTCTTAGTTATTTTTAAATAATATTTTCAACGGATGGCTTTTATTTCTAACAATTTTTCTCTTCTCGATCCGAATCACGTTGTTTTTCTTTTGTGTCTTCTGTTCAGATCCAAAGTTACCGTCCATTCAGTTTTACAAAATCCAACTTAAGTCTACGATCGGTCTCTTATCGATAGCTCCACAATAGCTGGTCACACCAAGGCACATAATATGAAAATTGAGGGGTTTACATTTATTTTATTTTTCTTAAAATTTATGACGGATGAATCATAGTAAGCGCGTTTGTAATTTTTAAATGCCAAACAATTTAATTTTTTGTTGACGGATAATTCTACGTCGGCGTGCTCAGGATTTTTAGATCCCAAACTTTTTATTTTTTTGTTGACGGGTAATTCTAAGTCGGCGTGCTCAGCATTTTTAGATCCCAAGCTACATGAATTTATTTTAACCATTACAGATTCTATTTGGATTCCTTTTTGCTCATCAGAGTATTTTTTTATTATATACGCTTTTAACGGAAGAATAATTTTTTCCTTAGTTAACGACAAATGATTTATTCAAATTTCTTTTCATCAAATAATTTTACTTCTTTACCGTTATAATTAACAGTTCCTTTTTGAATATTAATTACAGTTACTATTTTTTAAGAGTTTAAAACCTATTAGTAAGTCGGATTCTAATCCTTCTATTTTGTAAAACACTTGTTTTATATTAAATATGGTTATCATATGGTAATATTTAATTATAGTAAACCCATTAATAGTTGAAACTCTTTTGTAAATCGGAAGCTCATTTTTATTTTGGTATATTCCCTTTTCTATGTATCAGGATGTTGCACCTGTATCAATTAACACTTTTAATTCCTTTTCGATTTTCTAAACATAAAAAATGATCCTCTTCTACATTATTTACTCTCATTGATTTTTAAACGTGTTGATTTACCCAACCTTTTGGTTCTCGCTTTAATGGTTGATGTGGTTCAGACTGTTTGTTCTGACCGGCGTTTGTATTTACTTTTTATACCCGTTACTCGTAGAGTGAAAGGGTATACTAGATTCGTTGAAAAGTATGTAACCGATAGATGGAAGCGTTTCCGACCCTATAAAGTATAAATATTCTTGATCAGAATCAATAGCGAAGTCGATTGAGCCATGTCCGGCTCAAAAGATGGTTTTCGCATTTTCAAGAAAACCTGATATCTCGGAAACTATAAGTGTTAGAAAGTTCGGATTAGGCATGTAGATTTTTATGCTGCCCCAAATGCGAATTGCTTTTTTCCATCTAGCCACGCCCACTCTTAAGCCCACAAATCTCGGGAACTAAAACAGCTAGAAAGTTAGGCTTAAGAATACGTATTTAAGAGATGTCACTGCAACTTGCCAACAGTTTTCACGCCCACTCTTACGCCCTCAAACCCCGAAAATCGGTGGCGTCTAAAATATTTTGTTATATTATATTATATTATATTATATTATATTATATTATGCCTTCGTTTGACCTTGTATAACTTATTTCTGTTAATATCTATCGATTTACCAAAGATTTTTTAAATCGGAACATTGTCACTATCAGTTGCTCAACATGCTTCCTCTGACAATATGTGGCGGCTTGTGAATTTCCACTAGCAAAATGAATATTTTAAAATTGTGTAAAACAGTAACGGGTATCTTATAGTCGCGGCACTCGACTATAGCGCTTCCTCTTGTTGACACTGTAAAGAACCACAACTGTGGCACCATAAAAGAAAAACCAAAATAAAGACTAAAATTGATTCACAGGTACTAAGAAAAAACTACACAGATACAAATAAATCTTTAGCTTCAACAGGCACCTTCATAAATATAGCCTATTAAGAAAGTCCCAATAATTTTAGGATTTTCCGTGTCGTCATCAAGACATCTACCAGCTACTCGCAGTGCAATTTACTTATGATCTGTATTCCTGTAAGCATCTACAATGAACGGTAATAAGTTTGCCTACAATTAATTTACGAATTTTTCTCGAATTATGATTCTAAACACACACGTCTGTAGAGGACATACATGTTTACATAATATATATATAGGGTCAAAAATGCTTTCTTCTTCCTGTTACTTACGTTTCAACGAATCTAATATACACTATTACTCTACGACTTACTTTCTTGACTTACAGTATTTATAATAAATATTGTATGAATAAAAACAAAAGAAATAAGTGCTTCCTTGGTAAGAACCAAATAATATTTTAGCATGGTGTCTTTTGGACAACGATATATGTAATAATATGATTTATTATTCCTAATTCAGAGAGTTAAAGAACTTATCTTTTGTATTGAGGATTTGAAAGAGCATGTGGTTCTCAGCATCTTGACGAATCATCAATCGATACGTATAATAATTCATCGCACTGACTTTCTTATTCGTTTCCTCGTCTGTTTGTGGATTCCTGATTTTTAAATTGAAATGGTATCCATCTTCTCCTTGCCAAAACTGTAATCCGTCCTACGAACGATGAGTTCGTACTCGTTGAGCCTCACCATTTCCCGCGATTCGAATTCTTCGACAACTATCACGATTGCCACTTCATCGATTTCTCTTCGAATTATAACTGCGTAGTTATCGACTGGCATTCGTTGAAGGGCAGTTTTAAACAACTGAACCAATTCATTGTTATTATTGAAAAGGGCCACGCAGACACAATTTCTAACCTAATGCCCACATTGTAATGACATCGATGCTCAATTTGTTCATCTCGAACATTTTGTCGCCGGTTTTCATGTGTCGCAGACGAAAGGGCTTGAGCGTTGCAAACTCGATATCTTTCTAACCTTACATCCCGTTGTTTAGGTGATTCAGACGAATGGGTGTCAGCGGCATGCTCTCGAAGACTTTCTAGCCTTAATGCTCGTTGCTCGTCTGATTCTGAATCCCGAAATACCGTTTTCGCTTGCGCTTGGGGTGTATATCGGACAATTGCATGCATACAACAACGTACACATTTTGTAAGGATATGTACTCAAAATATTCAAATAAATTGGTGTTTATTTTTTAGCGCACAATAAAAAGAACAACAACAAGAAGTAGCGCTATAGTCGTGTATCGCGACTATAAGATACCAGTTACTGTTTTACACAATTTTAAAATATTCATTTTGCTAGTGGTAATTCGATAGATATTGACAAAAACATGTTATACAAGGTCAAACGAAAACATTCATTATTATTAAAAGTCTTGTCGAGTTGCAGTGGCATCTCTAAAATACGTATAGGTATACTTCTTTAGAGTGGGTGTGGCCGGATAATTGCACCACCATAAGATGCGCTGGCATCCCAAGATTAAACATACTTAATTTCAACTTTCTAGTTTTAATAGATTAAGATTTAAGCTATTTTAGTTTTTCGTGATTTTTGGGCGTTAGAGTGGGCGTGGCAGGATGCTGATGTAAACTTGCGCTGAATACGGACCTCAAGAATCTTCATGCTTAATCTCAACTTTGTATCTCTTATAGTTCCTTATAGTTCCTGACAGACGGACATGGCTCAATCGACTTCGTTATTGATCCTGATCAAGATTACTCTACGCGTAAAGGGTAAAAAATGAATTTTAGGAAAAACTTTTTTATAAAATTTTAACATGCAATTATAACAGAAACTGTTTTGTAAAAAATAAATTTTAATTTTGTATTGCAATGTACACCATTTTAGAAAAAGTGTCATACAAGAACTCACTTAAACTTGAAATTTTATTCCACACACTCACAACACTTTTTTAAACTTTGAATTGGTCACTTGCACTTGCGCCTGTCATCTTTAACGTACGTTGCATTCTGTTTGCATTAGAAATGAAACCTTGCATGCCTTAAAATATAATACCAAATAATCATAAAAAATAACCCTTTTTATAACCATTACTCGTAGAGTAAAAGGGTATACTAGGTTCGTTGAAAAGTATGTAACAGGTAGAAGGAAGCGTTTCCGACCCTATAAAGTATAAATATTCTTGATCAGGATCAATAGCGAAGTCGATTGAGCCACGTCCTTCTGTCCGTCTATCTGTCTGTCCGCCTGTCTGTAGATGACAGCGCATCTTATAGTAGTAAAAATATCCGGCCACACCCACCCATATGCCTACAAGGCTCAAAAGACTGTTTTCACATTTTCTGGAAAAGCTGATATCTCGGTATCAATAAAGGATAGAAAGTTCGGTTTGGCATGTAGGCTTTTATGATGCTCCAAATGCAAATTAATATTTTCCCATCTAGCCACGCCCACAAAACCCGGAAAACCAAAAATGCAAATATCTCGGAAACTATAAGAGCTACAAAGTTGTGCTTTAGAACACATATTTCAGAGATGTCACTGCAACTCGGTGGCGTCTAAAATATTATTATCAATGCCTTCGTTTGACCTTGTATAACTTAAAACCAAAATAAAGACTAAAATTGATTCACAGGTAATAAGAAAAAACTACACAGATACAAATAAATCTTTAGCTTCAACAGGCACCTTCATAAATATAACCTTTTAAGAAAGTCCCAATAATTTTAGAATTTTCCGTGTCATCATCAAGACATCTACCAGCTACTCGCAGTGCAATTTGCTTATGATCTGTATTCCTGTAAGCATCTACAATAAACGGTAATAAGTTTGCCTACAATTAATTTACGAATTTTTCTCGAATTATGATTCTAAACAAGCACACACGTTTGTAGAGGACATACATGTTTACATAATATATATATAGGGTCAAAAACGCTTTCTTCTTCCTGTTACTTACGTTTCAACGAATCTAATATACACTTTTACTGTACGACTTAACTTTTTGACTTACTGTATTTATAATAAATATTGTATGAATAAAAAAAATAGGAGTAAGTGCTTTTTTGGTAACCAGAGAACGTCAAGGGAATCACACTCATACATTTCGAGTGTTTGTCGCACTCATGAACAGCAAGAAAAGAGCACACACCCGGAGTGCACAGATCGCTTTGTGGGTTTTGATTGTTTTCGTTTTTGACACCCACTCAATTCTATGCACATGATCCTAATGTACAGACACCCGACACACTCATAGCAAATGAAGGGAGTGTCTGAGACACCCAAGTTTTTGGGAAAAGTGAGTCGGGTGTCTTGAAATGAGTCGGGAGTCTTGAAATGAGTCGAGTGTCTTGAAATGATTCGAGTGTTTCGGGTGTCTTCAACTTATCTTAGTGTTTCGGGTGTCTTCAGCTGTATTGCATGAGTAGGTCATTGAGGGTTGAGTATCCTTTCGGACGTGAATCCTCCGTTGTAAATGTGGTCGCACTTTGCCCTCCCAACCTATTATCACAATCCATGACATCAACTATGGTGAATTTTAACACCATGTTACGGATGGCTAAAGTTATTCTGAGTAATTTACTAAAGAAAAACAAAAATAATAACTGTAACAAAACTTAAAGTTAGTATAAGTTATGTTAGTAGTAATGGTACAAAGGAAAGTATTAAAAAAAGATATTCTAAAGTTATTTATTTATCCTCTAGTTTCTAAGTAATTACAAATGGCCACTAACCACATTTTTCAGTTACATATACGAAGCCTTACGCTAGGTGATGATGTTTAAAAAATGTGTTTTTATAACATGGATTGACGTATGGGGAAGTAAGATGATTAAATAAAAACGTTGCTCTTAAGTCTAAACAAAAAAAATACTAGAATTGTTCTTATGTATTTGTATAGCTGTATTGTCTAGATTCACTGGAGGTGGTACTAGTGGATATTGAGGATATGGAGTCGACTTCTCTTGTTGGAAGGGTGCTATTTCCCACTGTCTCGTGAATCGGGCACTCTACAAGTGGGTCCGAACGTCGATTCTTGTGTCGCAATATCCACAATGTGGTGGAGGCTACTTTTTCAGGATGCACTCATGTGTTTTAATGTTTTATATCTTTCCAGGTACAAGTATGTTTTTGCGGCCTGGAATTCACATTACTGTTATTTTGTTTTGCTATTGATTATAAAGATCGAATCGATTGGAAAAATACCATGAATATATACTTCTTTGTTTTGAGTATCATCCCAAACCTCGCAGAGAAAAGACGTGTTACTATTGAGCGTAATGTGCGTAAAACAAAATAGAAAAAACACAAACAAAAACAACTAACTCAAAATCCAAGTGCCGGGCGCCAGACCGAAAACAACTACAACAATGGACAAACCACCGGACATAAGAAGTGGTACATCAATGTGCAACAAAAACCCAGGCGAACCAAAATTCTTTATCATAAACGGACCAGATAACAAATCATTCGAAAATCTTAACCCTTCCATACTTGAAAAACAATTGATTTTACACGCGATGGTGAGGTGCAGTCTTGCAAAAACATTCGTGCCGGATACCTTTTGATAAAAGCTAAAAACACCTTACAAGCAAACAAAGTACTTAAATTAAAAAAAATTGCAAAATTACACCCAACCCCAACCTGTAAGAACCCTAATGAACTTTGTAGGAACTGCTCTGATAAAGTTCACACAGAGATAAATGTGACATGCTACTATGAAAAAAGATGCATAAACTGCATCAACATCCCCGATATCGACTCCAAACACAGCCCACTAGACTGCAACTGTCCAACATTCAAAAAACAACAAGAACTAACAAAAATAAAAATTACAAAAAAAGTCAATTACAAAACAGCACTTACAATATACCACCCTCGCCAAAACCATCCACTTCTCATAAGTTTCTCTAACGACAAATACAAAACAGTAACTACAAACCTAAAACCCACCAAAGCTAATCAGGCAAAAATAAAAAAGCCAGACCCAGCAGTAGACAAAAAATAGGACCAAAATCATCTACCACAACAACCAATCAACCTTAAAAATAATCATGAAAATTGTACAATGGAATATGAACGGATACCTTCACAACTACTGCAAACTCTAACTAATCTTTTACTAGCATTACAAGAAACTCATATAAAATACCTTAATATACCAATACCTGTTAATTACTCCCTAATAGAAAAAACACCTCATCGTCACACTGAGGCGTATCCATCCTGGTTCATAAATGTCTGCAGGCCAAAGAAATAACCCTAAACGATGACTTCGACACAGTATGCTTAGAAGTTACATCGAAAATCAAATTCAAACTTATTTCGGCATACATCGCTCCAAACAAATCGTTCTTACTATAAAACCTTCGGCTGTATTAGACAACTCTCCCACACCCACAATTGTCTAGCACGGCTAGCACAAAAACTGGGGCTCAAAGCAAAACAATCCTAGAGGAAAAATACTAGAGAAATACATAACACAATCTAACTACATTCTTCTAAACGATATGTCTCCAACACATTTTAGCACACACAACTCACTAACAAAAGTCGATCTGACTTTCGGCAGCCCACTCCTTAAAATTGACAGTACCTGACGCACAGAAGATAACCTTTTTGGAAGCGATCACTTCTCCATCATAATTAACCTCTTCACATCAAATACTGCAATCAACCACACGCAAACCCACTTTCATTATGTATAAGGCAAACTGGCATAAATTTGCCAAGCTAATAGAAAACCTTTCTACGCAACAACCACCAAGCACAATCATAAACAAAGAAGCTGCAACAATAAAAAAAATTATCCTTCCTAGCGCTCATAAGGCAATACCACAAACACACCCAACGGGTAAGCCTCATAATGTAGAACAACAATCTCTAAAAACTACGAGACGATAAAATGAAAAAATGGAACGAGCTTAAAGACATATATCTACAAAAAACATTCTACAGTACAAAAGGCAAAGGGAGTAACATCCGACGCTTTTGCGGAATTAACCCTCAAAAACACATTCACTATATATTCATCCCATCCACAAAACAAAACACTAATAACAAATTTGAAATTGCTCAGCTCTTCTGCAGAAACCTCCTCCGTCAACAACTTTTCAAGCACCTTTACTAATCACAAACAAACGTCACTCAGGAATTCTATTCATCTCTCACATTTTCCTAGCAAAAGAGCAACTGAAATAGAAAAACCTATAACTGAATTAGAATATTTAGCAGCATTAACTACATTAAATGGGAACACACCAGGACTTGACAGAATCAACCTGGATAAAACAACAAAAAACAGAATTATTAACCTCCAAAACGACATACTAAACAACTACATTCCACAAACATAAAAAAAATAGCTTAATAATACCGATCTTTAAACAAAACACAGACAAAACCTTGCTCAACTCATACCGTCCGATCTCACTAAACTCATGCCTAGCAAAACTACTTGACAAAATAATAGCAAAACGGCTATGGTGGTTTGTAATAAACGACAAACTAATCCATAACAGTCAAACTGGCTTCAGAAAGGGGAAATCGGCTATACTCTACTACTCATAGAGCACCTCTTAGCACGAGCTCTTTGAATAAGAAACCACGCATCTATCATATCCCTAGATTTCGCTAAGGCCTTCGATAGAATTGGCATCCACTCTATACTTGACCAACTATTAACTTGGAAAACTGGCCCAAAAATTATTAACTACCTACGAAACTACATGACAAAGAGGAAACTACTAGTGCACATTGACTATGACATCTCCTCCTTACAACCAATGCAAAACGGCGTTCCTCAAGGCTCCCCACTCTCCGTGGCCCTTTTTGTGATTGCATATAACTCACTAACAGAAAAGCTCACACTTCACCCGAACATCAGCCTAAGCGCGTACGCAGATGACTTCAACATCGTCCTAAAACTAATAAAAAAAAAAAACCTAAACATAAACCTAAATCTGATAATATCCACTATTACAGACTGGGCAGAATACTCCGGAACCATGTTATCTACCACAAAATGCAAACATCTTCATGTTTGCAGAAAGCATAATTGTAACTGCACCATAACAACAGAAAACACGCAAATGCAAGAACTAACATTATTAAAAATTCTTGGTCTGCTTTTCAACAACAAATACAGATGGAAAACTCACACGGAACTACTAAACAACAACCTAAAACAATATATTAACGTAATAAAATGTCTCTCAAGCTCAAAATTTAAATGCAACACATCTACACTCCTAAACGTAACAAAAGAAACCTACGGTCTTCCAATCTACGGCTACTGCCAACAATCAACACAGCCTTTATAACTGCCCTCGGAGCCTTCAGAACCACGCCAACAAATAACATACTTTACCCCAAAGCCTCACCAATAATTAAAATTTTAAAAGCATATTGCCCGCCAAAACCCTAAATAAATTCGACAAAAAAAGAAATCCTGCTGAAATTTTCAGATTACAATATACAGAATTTAAGTCACAAGACGAACACAAATACACAAACATTTACACCGACGGATCTCATGCAAACGGCATCACTAGCCTGGAAATCACAAGGGAAACTGAATGCATCAAACTTTATCACCTACCACACTACTCTTCAGTGTTCTCCGCAGAGCTACTTGAAACAGTAGAAGCACTGCAAATACATAAATTTTTTCATATGCTCAGACTCACTCTCTGCTATCGACGCAATAAAAAACACTAGCAACAGCGAACACTATATCTCAAAGTCCCGTAACTTTCTACAAAAATACAATAATAAATTTAAATTACTTTGGATCCCCGGTCCCGTAGGAATACCTGGATACAGACTTGCAGACGCCCCAGCAAAAAACGCTACAAGACAACCACTTACAACCTTCGAAAACTTAAACACACAGGACATATTAAAATATATTAAAAATACATATATCTAAAAAATGGATTAAACATATCCAAAACTTCACGCTGATACCAAGCAATTTATCATCCCCAACTCAACTGCCACCAAATTACCAAAAACATTCACTCATCGGTCACACGTAGAGACCAGATAATAATAACAAGGCTCAGGCTTGGACACACAAAAATTACACATACACACTATATGAACCCAACTGAAACCAGGACCTGTCCGTTCTGCAATGATACCAACGATGGCTTATCAATTAATAATTTACTGACTAACTGCAAGTCACTAAACTGCCAAAGACAACTAATATTTAAAAACACTAAGCCACAAGAATCCATCTCAAACCCCACAATACCAAACATATTAAAAATAATACTATTTCTAAAAAATACAAACTTATATCATTATATCATTACCTCATTTAAGATAATTCAAATTTATCCAAAATATATATACATATAATAGTACTCATGTAATTATTGTAAAAAAACGAGCGAAAGGCCCCCGTTGCCATTGCTCAACATAAATTATTTGGTAGCTCTTCTTAAATAAATCAAATACACTCTATTATCACACTAATATACAAACGAACCCGTGCAGTTAATACAAAAATTTCCCAACAACACAACAAATACGTACTACTAATATCCATATATATATCCATAATTACTACCCTAAATAAAAAACAAAAGAGAAAGACCAGTTATCAATTCAGCAACGTCTTCAAATACCAGCCTGAATCTACAACAACTACTAGCCCTTGTACATCAACTACCAACCTACGAAGTCCCACATGACAATCTCGATAGATTTATAAATAGACTATACTTAGCAAGATAACAGAAGAAATGCTTGTCAAAGAGCTACACAATCTTCCGGACGGACTTAGTATGATAAAATTATTTAACACGAAAAATATTTTAACACAATAGATTCTGCCTAAATACACTCTTAGTTGAATTAAAAGACCCACTTAGGTCGTCCATTAGAAACCAAGACCAGAGTCAACCGATATTGAATTAGACTCCTCCGAAATCCTAAATAAGCACTAAGAAAACTGTCGACGCAACAGCTCGATATACAGGAATCACCTCTATACGCGAGAGGGCAACCATCCAAGTCAAGCTTAATAATACGAAAGAAAGCCGAAGAAACAAGATGACACCGAGATTAAAGTAGGTAGAGACAAAGGCATCACCCTTCTAACAAATAAAGGTCAAAAGTTGAACAAAGAACAAATTAGAAAATCAGTTAGGAAATTTGCAATCACCGGACCACATAATTCTCAACGCACTTCGACCCGTATTTCGAGAAAACTAGATGACAACGACAAACAAAAACAATTAGTGGAACTGAAAATTATACGAACCAATTCCAAAGATCTGGAAGAAACTGCAATATAGAAACACTAACTGATTATATAACAACGTAGTAGATAGCCCCTTAGCCAGTTAAATTAGCTTAAAAAATTATCCATGAAATAGTTCTTTAAGTAATGAACAAATACAACATAAGAGATATATACAAAATACAAATTGTTCATCGTCATACACACACACAAATGATATACACAGACAGAGTGGAACATCGAAACCTTTCGGAGGCCTACTCAAGCAGCTTGCGAACATTTTTCTGGCAAACTTGCTTCGTCTGTCGAGGAAATAAATAAAGTAACCGCGATATGGTGGGTGAATAAGTAGCATACCGGCACGTGGTGAGGTAAAAAGAGGAACAGTCGATGAAATCCGAAGCTCAGACTTTTGTGTTCTTAAGCGTGGACCGGGAAGTTGTGAAAAGACTTTATTTTAAGTAGCTTCTGTGCTTGTATATAGTTGTATATAGTTTTTTTTTGAAAAGAAGGGTACGAGATCTGGTTTACTTGCAAGTTTCAACTGTTCCTTTGCAGGCGAAGGCCACTTCTTTTTATACCCGTTACTCGTAGAGTAAAAGGGTATACTAGATTCGTTGAAAAGTATGTAACAGATAGAAGGAAGCGTTTGCGACCCTATAAAGTATATATATTCTTGATCAGGATCAATAGCGAAGTCGATTGAGCCATGTCCGTCTGTCCGTCCGTCCGTCCGTCCGTCTGTCCGTCCGTCCGTCCGTCCGTCCGTCCGTATGAACGCTGAGATCTCAGGAACTATAGCATATACAAAGTTGAGATTAAGCATGAAGATTCTTGAGGTCCCGGGACAGCGCAAGTTTATTACATCATCCTGCCACGCCCACTCTAACGCCCACAAATCGCTATAAGCTAAAATTGCTGAAATCTCAGGAACTATTGCAGTTAGAAAGTTGTATAATCTTTAGATGGCAGCGCATCTTATAGTGGTACTACTATCCGGCCACACCCACGTATACGCCCACAAGGCTCAAAAGACGGTTTTCGGATTTTCTAGAAAAGCTGATATCTCGGTAACTATAAGAGATAAAAAGTTCGGATTAAGCATGTAGGTTTCTATGATGCTCCCAATGCGAATTGGTTTTGGTCCAAAGTTTTCCGCGGTTTGTGGGCGTTAGAGTGTGCATGGCCGGATAAAAGCTCGTGTCGACTTGCAGTGGCATCTCTAAAATACGTATTCTTAAGTAACTCTTCTAGCTAGGCAGTTCTTCTAGCTCTTATAGCGATCCAGGAGTTTTATCTGCGGTTGATGAGCACATATACAGTCGCGAATTTTATTTATATTGTTTCGTTTATTTTATTTGCACATTTTTCTCTTTGTACGGACATGTACGGACACTTTTGTGCACCTGCACATTTTTTTGCTTTGCAGCCTCTCTCCTTTTGAGTGTATATTGTCATTTCACCATTTACTACCAAAATTTTCACAACTACCGTGTCACTTGTTCACTCGCCTCAGCCAATAAGGAAAATTCCTTTGACCGAGGGGGGTAGAGAAGGTACCATATGAGAATATGACTTTAGAAAATTCTTTAAGAATGAGTGTTTATTACAAACTATTTTGTAGGTATGTGTATATGTATAAGAATGTGTGTGTTCTTCAGAATTCTTGTATGTTGGCGATTTTGTTGGTGTCCATCAGCGCTGGGCTTGTTTTGTTTCCCTGTGGCCGTGCGGAAGGGGCATGTTAACTGGCGCGCTAGTACTCTATATTTGTATGAGCTTGTTATGTCTCGACTTTCTATCGGGGATCTAACATCGGGTTCCGGCTAGTCGTCGGGTTCTCCCAAGCGTGAGTAGGACCACGATAGTTGGATCTGTCGGCATACAGTATTTATTTTTTTTTAGACCCGGTGTTCACTCGGTGGGATGAAAAGAAACAAGGGCCGCGGTCCTGTTGTTTGGGGGCCGCGGAATACACCCTCCCGTCCTTGAGCTGCTGGAACATATTTTCGAGCAACTCCCCGGAACTGGGCCACGGATCTGCAACTCGTCACATCACCTCACTCATCATTTTTTTTCCACTTTAATTCACAAATTCAGATCGATCTGTCTTGCCCTCTAATCGCCATTTTTGTAGTGGACTTAATAAACCTTTCGTGAGAGCGATTTCCGAATTTCATCTGAATCTGTCTTGAGCCCACTATTTTCTCCGCTCTTCTAGGAACCAGCGCTATTTCGGAACCAGTTCCCATTTCACGGCCATCCCTGGTATCGGCATCTGCTGCTCCTTTCTACTCTCCATTAATGCGTTTTGTTACCTTGTCCCTAATCAGTTGCAGACGATCCGTTCGAGACACAACCTGAATTTGCGAGTCATTTACGGCGTCTAGTTTTCGGGCTATCCTATAGTCTTGCCCGCTCAGGAACATGTGCTGGCCAAACATGGCAAAGTATGGGGAGACGCCAGCACTATTGTGAATGGCACTCCGCAGAGAACCTTGAATCTCGACCAGCTTCTCATCCCAACGTGTGTGGTCTTCCGCTGCATGGATCCTAATAGCTGCAAGGCATTCGACTGCGGAGCATATCTGCCAGTCCTCTTGTGAGGAATTTAATATATATATATATATATATATATATATATATAAAATATATCTCCAGAAAACTTTGAAACCGCTAAAAACCCCTAAAAATTGCACTCCGTTGTCGGTGAGTACTATCTCTGGAACTCCAAATTCATGCATCCCACCAAAGCACCAGGTCCACTAAATTCCACCATTAGCAATTCAGCAACGTCTTCAAATACCAGCCTGAATCTACAACAACTACTAGCCCTTGTACATCAATACCAACCTACGAAGTCCCACTTGACAATCTCGATAGATTTATAAATAGAGTTGAACAGCTACTTTTGTTAGCCAGATCAGTAGAGCAAGCAACATGCGGACCGTACTTACTTGGAACTATCCGTGACAAAATTAGAGGCAGGGCAGACGAAGCGCTGACAGTCTGCGATGCTCTCCTCAGTTGGAATGACATCAAAGCAAGCCTAACGCGACTATACTTAAGCAAGAACACAGAATAAATGCTTGTCAGAGAGCTACACAATCTACCGCACGGACTCAGTATGGGAAAATTATTTAACACGAAAAATATTAGTAGTTAGTTTTCGCTGGGTCTGGCACAGATTTATGGGCTATTAAGCTGTCACATTAGTGATAAAAACATGGTTTCCCCCACCCCGAAACCCATTATCCGTCGTCTCCTGTGATAAGGATTCCCCCTCACCCTCTTAGTCAGTATGGATTCTGGCAAAGAAATCATAAAACCATAAATTACAGTTTTTAAAATCAGTGTACGTGTTCAAAGAAGTAATAAAATGTGACGATTGTGTCATGATTAGTTTTCCGACCCCCCTATCCGTAATTTGGGAATATTGAAATGTATTCCTGACCCTAATTAGGAGGATTGGGAACTTCTTAAGGGGTTGAATTTTCTCAAAACACACTGTCAATTTCTATATATGTAAGCCTCTGTCTACGTGTGTGCGTGTGTATGGTTGAGTGGGAACCCCAGATGTGTGTGGAAACATGACATGTGGAACCGATGAGGAAGATCCATTCCAACACATAGATAAAAAGGACACACATTAGTGATTAAAGCATGGTTATCCCCACCCCGCAACCCATTATCAGTCGTCTCCTGTGATTTCAGTAAGTAAAGAGAAAAGGGATACAAGTAACGTAACCAATCTCTGTAAATTACTCTGTTAGAACATTATGTTATTTTGCCGCTGCTAATAAAAGGCAGTTGCTGATGTTAGATCTTGGTAAACGGTTGTCTTTTTCTCGCCTGAGTTTATAGATTGTAATTAGTTTATGCACCCCCCAACCTGATATCTTGTGCAGCACAAAAGACGCTTTGTGCATTATACATTTTGGCGCCCAACGTGGGGCAGTGTTTAAACAAATTATTAACAATTTATTAATTCATAAACAATTGTCGAAGTATCGCCCGCAACAATTATTCGCTCGACCCGCTCATCGCAACTCAACATTGTCATAACAGCATACAAAGGTGAACATTCAAGCCTAGTGCATTCATCGAAAGTGAATAATAAATAAACAAATAAAGTTATTAACTATTCACGAAAATTCTAAGGGCAACGTGTCGTTCGTATAACGGAACTATTCGCGCTCTTCTTCGCACATCTCTTCGCTTGTGTGTGTGTGCCCGCCCGCTCTATAAGCTCGGCGTCGATCGCTCATTCTCCTTTGCTCCGTTATTCCGCCAGCAAAGTGTTGTTGTTTTGTTTACATCGCCAACTGCAGTCGCTGGTACCGTTTTTGAGTTCTAGTCGCTTTCGCTTTGAACTAACTTCACGGCATTGCCACATTCGTCGCTCCGCGTTGTTGTTGCCGCAACTTTACTCTCGTTCTCGCATTCGCATTCTTCGTCGCAGCAATGGAAACGACTATATTGGAGACTCTCAAACGGCAACGCTCGAATATTAAGCGCAACATTACGCGCATAAGAGTAATGGTCGATGTCAAGGAATAAGCAGAGCAGAAATCGCCGGCTGAACTTCAGTGCCGTTTGGGAATCTTAGAGTCATATTTTAAGCAAGCCCTTTCGGTACAATCAGAAATTGAGACCATGGACTCCACAGATAGTGGACGTGCAGACCTGGAGGACAGTAACATAACTACAAAGTTGGCAATTCAGCAACTTCTTGGAGAGGATCTGCACAACACAGTTTTCGACCACATCTCTGCACCAAGCTACAGCGCGCCGTCTCGACTGCCAAGATTGGCACTACCTAGCTTTGATGGAAATCATAAGGATTACAAGAACTTCATCTCGTCGTTTCTGCCACTGGTCAATCGTGAGCAAATATCTAATATAGACAAATTTAATCATCTCCGTAATTGTTTAAAGGGACCTGCACTGGAAGCTGTCGCAGCCTTCCCGGTCACTGGAGAAAATTATGCGAAGGCGCTGGAACGGCTGAAGGACCGGTATGACAAGCCTGCCCTAATCTTTGTCGAAACGATAGCCTCGATTTTTAAACTGCCGCCGGCTGCTGCGGCAAGTGCTCAACAGCTCCGCAGCCTAATCGACAACGCATCCGCGTTATATAGTGCCCTTTCATCGCTAGGCTCGGACGCTCAAATTTCTGAGGCGATGCTCATTTACGTGGTCATGGAGAAGTGCGATCAGCAGACCAAAACAAAATGGAACGAATCACTGGATTATCTCACTCTGCCATCCTGGAGCCAATGCACGCAGATACTTGAGCGCCACTGCCAGTTTCTTCTGTCTGACGAGCAATCCCATGGATCGAGCGGCCAAGACCGACTCGTCCCCCCGCAAGATCTCACAATTCGTCGTTTTCGCTGACCAACGCACCATGTGTATACTGCCTCGCACCCTCACACAAATTGCTCGGATGTGACAAGTTTAAGGACCTTAATCCAACCGCGCGATTTGATGTCGTTAAAACACACCGTCTGTGTTTAAACTGTCTGTGTAGAGGTCACCAACTGTCGAGCTGCCCATCGGGAAATCGCTGTCGCACCTGCAACAAGGCACATCATACCCTGTTGCACAACAACCATTCGCTAGATTCATCTCGCTCGCACCAACCGTATCCAACCGCACCGCCGTTGGAAGCTGCAACACACTCGCACTCGCATTCTGGCCAGAAGTCTCAGGTGTTGCTTGCCACTGCTATGGTTCTCGTCAAGGATGCGTTTGGAACCTACCGGCCTGGAAGAGCTCTTCTCGACTCCTGCTCTCAAGTGAACTTCGTGACGGAAGACTTCGCACAACGGCTTCGCTTACGGAGGGAAAGACATGCAGTCCAAATTCGAAGCATCGGCCATTCGCAAACAGATATTAAATATTGCACAACTGCATCTGTCAAATCTCGCATTTCATCTTTCGTACTCTCCGCAGATCTCTGTATTATTCCACAAATCTCATACCAGCCCGATCTGGCCATCGACGTTTCGACTTGGAAGATGCCAGAAAATACGCCGCTCGCTGATGAAAGATTCTACCAATCACGCCACGTCGATCTGCTACTGGGAACCGAAGCCTTCTTCGACGCCTTAACTATAGGGAAAATAAGGCTGGGACCTCAAGGCCCGCTGCTGCAGAAAACTCAGTTTGGCTGGGTCGTAACCGGCCGACTGCAGCAAACCATTGGCGCGGTTTCCACTTGCATGGCCTTAAACGCAAGTTCAATTGATGTCAACCTCAAACGTCTGTGGGAACTGGAAGCAGTCGACTCGCCACCTCTGCAGAAGCCGGAGCATGCTATTTGCGAGGAACAGTACGAGAAGACCACTTGTCTCGACAGCACTGGTAGGATTGTCGTCAAACTGCCATTCAAGGCTGACCCAACTCGGTTGGGAGACTCATTTGATATCGCTCGCCGTCGATTCCTAAGCATGGAACGCCGCCTATCGAAATCTCCAGCACTTCGTCAACAATACTGCGACTTCATGGAGGAGTATGAGAAATTGGGGCACATGTCCCCAGTTATTCATCCTAAACTGCACGAGCCGCACTACTACATCCCGCATCACTGCGTCCTCAAACCCAACAGTGAGTCTACTAAGCTTAGGGTGGTGTTTGACGCCTCTTGCCGGACGTCAAATCAATTATCACTCAACGACTTGCTATGCGTTGGCCCAACACTCCAGGAGGACTTGTACCTGCAGCTTCTAAAGTTCAGGCTTCATCGTTACGCCATCACTGCAGATGTGACCAAGATGTATAGGCAAGTAAATCTCGACATTATTGATCGCAAATACCAGTACATTCTTTGGAGAGCATTTCCAGAAGACACGCTGCGCACGTATCAATTGAATACGGTAACCTACGGCACTGCAGCCGCCCCATTTTTTGGCAACACGTAGCCTCAACCACCTCGCTGATGTTCATCAAGCTGACTGTCCAATCGGCGCCGCTATCATAAAGTCGTCTTTCTATGTTGATGACCTACTCACGGGTGCAGACGACTTAGAGACGCTTCGCATTATCAAGGATCAAGTCACAGAAATTCTTCGTCGAGGGCATTTCCCACTCACCAAATGGCATTCCAACTACGAAGAAGCTCAGTTCCTGTGGTGAGGGACTAGCCAGCGCTCTTGGAGTGAACTGGAACCAGCACAAGGATACACTGTTCTTCAAGTTCATACCAAGGAACCACGCAACGCGTATCACCAAAAGAAGTATTTTGTCCACCGCATCCGCCTTGTTCGACCCGCTTGGTTTGCTCTCACCGCTTGTTGTTGTCGCAAAAATACTTCTGCAAGAACTTTGGCTCGCTGGCCTGCAATGGGACGAGAGCGTTCCAGAAAACATACACACGGCCTGGAGCAAATGCCTAAAATCATTCCAAACAGTCTCAATTTTATCGATTCCCCGCTATTGCCTCCAACACAAGATGCGATCACTTTAACTTCATGGATTTTGTGACGCATCAATCAGGGCTTACGGCTGCTGCGTGTATCTACGCTCGGAAACGTCGACGGGAGATGTCGCAGTGCAGCTATTGACTGGCAAATCGAGAGTGGCTCCTGTGAAGAAAAAATCCCTTCCAAAACTGGAATTGTGTGGAGCGCATTTGCTGGGCCAACTGTATGCGAAATTGAAGCCTCTATTAGCGGACAGAAAATTATCGGTCTATTTCTGGACGGACTCGCAGATTGTGCTTCACTGGCTAAAACAGCACTCAGTCACACTGTCAGCATTCGTTGGAAACCGAATCTCCGAAATTCAAGAATGGACCGCAGATGGCCAGTGGAAATTTGTACCAGGTGAGAGCAATCCGGCGGACATAGTTTCGCGCGGAGCTTCTACAACTGAGCTGGCAGCATCGCTGTGGTTCACAGGTCCACAGTTCTTGACCCAACCATCGTCCCAGTGGCCAACCACTCCGCAAATCATCGATATTGATCCAACTATTGTCAAAGCAGAGCAACGAAGGAGCACATTCACCACGGCTGTGATCAGCAATCATGTTCTCCAACAGCTGACTCACATCAGCTCATACACTCGCTGCATTCGAACCATCGCATACGTCTTTCGCTTCGCCAACTTATCAAGAGGAGTCAAAATTGTCAATCCATCGCTTACATCGGAAGAACTTCGCCGCGCATTGTTCAGCATCGTCTACAATATTCAGCAACAGTCGTTCCTTGAAGATTTTCACTCGCTGCAGAAAGCTAAGCCGCTTACAAGTCACCTAAAGTATTTAACGCCTTTTCTCGACAGCTCATCAGGACATGCTCTTATAAGGGTTGGAGGACGATTACAGAACGCCGACATCCCTGAATCTGAAAGGCATCCGCTGCTACTGCCTAGCAAATCGTACTTTGCGTGGATTTATGTCCGACACTTGCATCTGAGGAATTGTCACGCAGGCCCGAAAGCTCTAGTCGCGCTAATCCGTCTGGAATACTGGATCATCAACGCCAGGGACCTGGCTCGTCGAGTGGTGCGTTCCTGTATCGCCTGCGTTCGGTTCAGACCCAAACTGGAGAACCAACTCATGGGATCGCTACCACTAGAACGAGTGCTACCGCAACAGCCGTTCCAAAGGTGTGGCGTCGACTTCTGCGGACCGTTTAACACATATCTTCGCATTAGAGGAAAGGGTCCAACAAAGTCCTACCTCTCCGTCTTCATTTGTTTGGCATCCAAGGCCGTCCATATAGAAGTCGTCTCGGATTTGTCAACCAAGGCTTTTCTTGCAGCACTTAAACGGATGATCGCCAGACGGTCAATTCCAACCGACATCTTCTGCGACAACGGAACCAATTTCGTCGGAGCTGCCAACCATCTTCAAGAACTACGAGAGTTCCTTCAAGACAAAGCCACGCAAGAAGTCATTTCGTCTTATTTGTCAACTGATTTCATAACTTTCCATTTCATCCCTCCTAGAGCTGCTCACTTTGGAGGCCTTTGGGAGGCGGCGGTAAAAAAGCGCCAAGAGTCTACTCTACAGAACACTGATGAATTCAAGATTCACCTTCGAGGAGCTCTGCACCATAACCACTGAAGTCGAAGCGATTCTCAACTCGCGCCCATTGTCTCCGCTGTCTCCAGATCCCAACGACTTTGGGGCACTTACTCCGGGCCACTTCCTGGTGGGGAAATCTGTTCGTGCCCTTCCAGAACGGACTGTGTCATCAACACATGCGTCCAGCCTGGAACGATTCGACGCCGTGACCGCGAGCAAACAACAGTTTTGGCGAAGGTGGTCGCTTGAGTACCTACAGGAACTACGCTCGCGCACCAAATGGACAACACCATCGGCCAACATCAGGGCTAACACCATGGTCATCATCCACGACGACAATCTGCCCCCTCAGCGATGGAAGATCGGGCGCGTCGAGACCGTTGTTCCTGGAAAGGATGGGCTAGTTCGAGTGGCCCACATTCGAACCAGCACTGGGGTGTGCTGCCGACCAGTGCATAAGCTGGCAGTATTACCCACGGATTCTCAATCTTGTTGAAAGATGATACTTTCAAGGCGGCCGGGATGTTCGGTCAAACTCACAATATTTTTCGTCTTACATACTGTTTCTCTTTGCCTATACAAATGTAAACAAAGCTTATTAACATGTATTAACCAATCTCTGTAAATTACTCTGTTAGAACATTATGTTATTTTGCCGCTGCTAATAAAAGGCAGTTGCTGATGTTAGATCTTGGTAAACGGTTGTCTTTTTCTCGCCTGAGTTTATAGATTGTAATTAGTTTATGCACCCCCCAACCTGATATCTTGTGCAGCACAAAAGACGCTTTGTGCATTAAACAGTTGCAGTAATTGTTTTCTGAGAACATGTTTCTAAGATATTTGTAGTAGCTAGAACATAGGACATAGGCTGATTATAATACATAGTTTTATGTTTAGCTGAA
Source organism: Drosophila eugracilis (assembly GCF_018153835.1). NCBI lineage: Eukaryota > Metazoa > Arthropoda > Insecta > Diptera > Drosophilidae > Drosophila > Drosophila eugracilis. The sequence goes on along the minus strand of NW_024572763.1, from coordinate 109,433 downwards.
TTGATTTAAAAATTTTAAATACTTATTTGCACGGATACTCGGTATGTATGACCCTTTGCTATCTCTTGGGCCAGTCCACCTGGGAACTCACCCCTACCCTTAAGTGTGTGCTGATATCTGCTTGTGCGCGGAGGTGTGGAAATTTATTTTTAAGCGTTATAATAAAAAGTTGCAGTTTTTTAAGGGCTTGAAAAAAGCTTTCCAATGACACCAAACACATCAAACGCAATGTAATGATCTTGGATTCCTATGACCTACACCCGAAATATGGAAATTGGAAAGCATTTTGTCTGAATTCTCTGGATCTGAGCGGAAAAGTCTCCAAGCTACCGGAATAACACAAGCGAACTCTGGAGTTTACCCAATACCGCAAGCAGCTTGAGGTTCCGTTCGTCGTGTACGCCGACTTTGAATGTGTACTGGAGCCCAGAAATATTGAAGTAAGCCCAAAATTATTCAATTTAAACTCTTATATACCTATAGCTTATGCTTATTATATAATATTAAGTGTGCCTTTGATTCTAAGCTAGATGAATTTGTAATAAAAACAGGTAGTAACGCAGGATCAAATTTTGTAGACTCTCTTGTACAATTTTAAACCAATTATAATGACTTTTGAAGACGAGTTTGAATATCAGGATTCATTAAATTGTCATATTTGTAAAAAAATATTATAAAATGAAAGTGTTAGGGATCATTGCCATTTAACAGGTTTATTTAGGGGTGCAGCTCATTCTAAATGTAACTTGGAGTATAGGCTATGTAAATTATACCAGTGTTTTTCCAAAATGTTTCTAAATATTTAGGGAGGGTCTATATTGAGACCCCCAATAACCGAAATTTTTGCTTTTTAGGGTAGTAGTGAGCACTTGGGAAAAACGGAATGAATTACGAACGTAATGTAATGATCTTGGACTCCTATCACCTATACCCGAAATATAGGAATTGGGAAGCATTTTGTCTGAATTCTCTGGATCTGCAGATGCTGCTTTAAGACATAAGACTGTTATTATATAATATTAAGTGTGCGTTTAATTCTAAGCTAGATGAATTTGTAATAAAAACAGGTAGAAACGCAGGATCTAATTTTGTAGACTCTCTTGTACAATTTTAAACCAATCATAATGACTCCTGAAGACGAATTTGAATTTCAGGATTCATTAAATGGTCATATTTGTAAAAAAATATTTTTAAATGATAGAGTTAGGGATCATTGCCATTTAACAGGTTTATTTAGGGGTGCAGCTCATTCTAAAAGTAACTTGGAGTATAGACTATGTAAATTTATACCAGTGTTTTTCCATAATTTTTCTAAGTATGATTGTCATTTATTTATTGAAGACTTGGCTAAAATTCCTTATAGTATTAATGCAATCCCAGTAAAATAAAGAACAATATATTTCGGTGTCCAATACCATAAAAACTTCAAATGGAAACGATTTCGAAATTCGATTTCTTGACACATTCAGATTTATGCCATCAATTTTAGATACCCTTGCTTTTAATTTAATTGATGATTAGTTGAATACAGTAAAAAGATTTTTTAGAAATGAAATAGAATTCAGGCTTATGCGTAAAAAGGGTATCTTTCCATATGAATATTTAGATTCAGCTAGTCGACTTGAGGAAACTTCCCTACCATCAAGAGCAGCATTCTTTAGTAACTTGAGAGAAAAGGAATGCTCTCAAGATGATTATGCCCACGCACATAATGTCTGGTCACAATTTTTTTGTTCAAGTCTAAAGGATTATCTAGAGTTGTATTTAAAAACTGATGTTTTCCTATTGACTGATATATTTGAAAATTTTAGAAAAATATGTTTACAAATTTATTCAGTTGCTCAGTTTTTACTACACCAGGTCTATCTTGGGCAGCCATGTTAAAGACCACAAATATTCAACTAGACTTATTAGTAGATAATAGCATTAAAGGGGGCTTAGTACAATGTTGTCATAGATATACAAAGACATATATAAAGTACTTAACAGATTTTGATCCAACAAAGGAATCATCCTTTATAATGTATTTCTTCCGTTTTGTCCGTCAAATAGTTTTGCATCTAAAGAGGATAAAGTTAAAAAATGAATAGCTGACCTTGGGCGTCTAGGTTAAATTGGTAACTACATGGGCGTCTACAGATGTTCATAAGCTCGGTCGAAAAAAACATTTTGCTAAAAATTTAATTTAAAAATTCAATTTTAATAGTGCAACTAAAATAAATGACAAGTTCTATACCATCCAAATGAAAAAACTTTCTGTGGTATTTGATAAGCCAATGTATTTGGGTTTTGCTGTATTGGACTTATCAAAATGGAAAATGTATGATTTTGATTACCTATACATGAAACCCAAATTTTAAGAAAATTTAGTTTTAAATTACATGGACATTACAGACTTATTTAACTTTACTATAAAAACTGATGATATTTATAAGGATGTTCGTGGTGATATTAAATCAAAATTTGATACATCCGATTATTCAGATAGAAGGATCGATTTATATAATTTTAAAAAAGTTAATAAAAAGAGGTTAGGATATTTTACAGATGAGTTGAATGGAAAACCAATGAGTGAATTTATAGGTCTATGCTCCAAAGTTTATAGTTATGAAATAGATGAAGTTGAAAACTCTGTTAATAAAGCAAAGGTGTGAGTTCCAGAAATTTATCTATGGATCATTATAAAAATTTATTACTCACTGGAACTCCACTATATGGTAGTAGGACAATGTTTAGATCAAGGGCACACAAAATATCAACAAATAGGGTATATAAGAATGCGCTTTGTGCTAATGGTAGTAAAAGAAAACGTAAACATAATGAAACAGAGTTTGCAATGTTAAATCACGATGATCATGGTACTCTATCAATAAAACGTAAAAGGTTAATGGAAAAGGACATTGTTTTTAGTATCAATTTCTTAGAACTTAAAAATATATTCTTAAGAGATATAATAAATGGGAGAAATACAAATGTCAATACATTAAATGAACTTAGAGATAAGCAAATATACATAGAACAAGAATTATTTTATAAGTCAATTTAATTGGAAATTTTTTTTTTTGTTCGAGATTGTGGTAAATATAAGTAAAACAAAAATAAATTGTAAAAAACATATAATATTTTATTAAAATTGTTAGTGTACACATTATAAAATTGTACATTTATACATATCTAAATATATTTATTAAATTTAATTATATGTTATAATTTATATATATATATTTGTACTATAAAATTTAATCTTTATTTACCCAGCTGACTTCGTCCATTGGAAAGCCAAGCCATTTTACCAAAACTTTATCACCTCTTCGCATTAATATTTTCTCAACTAGAAATGTGGTCGGGAATTCAGTCTTTTTGAGTTCTTTTTTATAAAACCCACCCTGAATCGGATTACATATATATTCTTCAAGTACGTATGGTTTGGGGAATGTATTTTTGACTTTTCTAATTTTAAAGATTTCTGTTGTATAATTCGGTGTATACCCTTTTTCAAACACATGTTTATACTTGCTGATACGAACGTGATCGCCATTTCGTAGTTTACTCTCAACATATATCTTTATATGATTATATGAGTCTTGTAATATTTGTTTTTCATTAGTTGTGTTGACATTGATTTTTGTAAATATCTATCCACTTATATTTCCTATTGAAACTAAACTCACGCCACAAGAGAGCAGATAGTACTGATCAAATATTTGAGAAAGTTCTTGAAAGTTATTGAGGACTATATTTTTAAATATGTAACAAAACCGACAGCGATACCACAAAAGACAACAATTGAAATAGAAGGTGTAACCTATACACCGATTCGAAGAATATGATTAAACGAGCAATTGTAAATAAGTTGCACGGACCGTCTCGTAAACATTTTCAACGAAGACGAGTCATTACGAAGGGAATAAACGATCTGTGGCAAGCAGATTTGGTTGAAATGGGGCGTTATTCAACATTTAACCAGGGTTATCTTCACTTATTAAATGTAATTGATACGTTTTCTAAATTTGCTTGGGGTGAAGCACTTCAATCAAAAAATGCCAATGATGTTTCCCAAGCAATGGAGAAAATCTTAAAATCAGGTAATGGAACACCAAAAAATTTACAAACAGATGGTGGAAAAGAGTTTTTTAATACAAAATTTAAACAATTAATGAAACGTTATGAAATAAATCATTATTCGACGTTCAGCACTCTTAAGGCATCAATTGTCGATCATTTTAATAGAACACTCAAAGAGTCAATGTGGCGTGAGTTTAGTTTCAATGGGAAATATAAGTGGATAGATATTTACAAAAATTTGATATTTGATTACAATAATAGGGTACAAAGAACCATAAAAATGAGCCCAATCAGTGTCAACACAACTAATGAAAAACAAATATTACAAGACTCATATAATCATATAAAGATATATGTTGAGAGTAAACTACGATATGGCGTCACGTTCGTATCAGCAAGTATAAACATGTGTTTGAAGGGTATACACCGTATTGTACAACAGAAATCTTTAAAATTAGAAAAGTCAACAATACATTCCCCAAAACATACTTACTTGAAGATTATAAAGGTAATCCGATTCAGGGTGGGTTTTATAAAGAAGAACTCAAAAAGACTGGATTCCCGAACACATTTCTAATTGAGAAAATTTTAATGCGAAGAGGTGATAAAGTTTTGGTAAAATGGCTTGGCTTTCCAAAGGACGAAGACAGCTGGGTAAATAAAGATGAAATTTTATAGTACAAATATATATATAAATTATAACATATAATTAAATTTAATAAATATATTTGCATACATGCATGCATGCATGCGTGTCCATATCTTTCCATATATTTTCTGCCTCCAATTTCAGGAAATAAATAAATGATAAAATTAAATTGAAATAAAATCTGTTAAAAAAAAAAAACGACACTTCACTACAAATCCGTGATTGTGTCGCCTAAATTCTCAACCTCGCCGCCTCAGTAGCCGTGTTGTGTTTTTATTTGGTGCTGTTTTTTTTCCTTTGGAAAAAGGGGTGCCGACGGCATACCCGGCTGCGTAACACAAAATTCAAAAAATTCAAATAATTTTGAAAATAGTTAGGAATTCAATATCTACTTACGAGCCACATTTATATAAATATACACATATAGATCGTCATCAATTCTTTTCCGAACGAGCAGGGCAACCTACAATCGCCTACAATCTCGACAAACCTCGTCTACTTCTGGGTTGTTTTTGGTTCCTGAAGTTTTTTTTCACATTCGATTTGTGCCGTACACGACCTTCCTTTCGACATCGGGCCGCTAGTGCCCACTAGTTCCTTGTGATCGCAATCCATCCGCGATCTCACCGTTCTCATCACATCATTGTGACCGGCCACCGCTTCGAACGAGGCACCTATTGCGCTAGTCAGTCGACAAGCGCTGACCAGGGAATTGATTTTTAGAATGCCCACGGGAGACGACAAAAATCCGCGTTCGATCCCAGCCATCAGTTTGGACAGATCTCAATCCGCATCTCCGCGGACGCCTCTTTTGAAGCCTAAGACGACCAGGGCCATTCCAAGGGCAAAGAGTGACGAATCCGTCAATACAATCCCCGGTCCTTCACAGAGGCAGACTCGCTCCGTTGTGAAAATGGCTCAAAGTGCGGTTGAAGTGGCGCTGAAAAAGTTCATCGCCACAACAGATCGAATTAACCAATTTGAGGCTAACATAAATACCCCGGGCGCGGAAATAGGCTCCCAATACATGTGCGAAGTCCATCGAGACCAAATTCGGGCACTCTGGGAGAAGGTGGAGAAGTGCTATGAGAGCTGCTCCGATTTGCTAGCCGTGTCCGACGACAATTCGGCCACCTCAACAGTGCTGGAATCGATGTTAATGTCCACACGCCCGCGTCTATAGGCTGCCGATTACATCCAGTGGATACCGTGGTCTTTGCGGGTGATTATCTTTAGATCCTTTAGAGACTTGTTTACGGCCATTTACATCCAAAACTCGCGGCTCACCCCGGTAGAGAAGTTGTTTCACAAGTGGTGACCCACACGCCATTATTTCTAAGGCTCCGCTTACCCATGAGGGGGTTTGTCGCAGCGTGACATAGCCTCATAGACCGTTTTGAAAACCGGCGGCTATTGGTCAATAGCCAGTTGAAGATCCTTTTCAACCTCCAGTCTATTTCTCAAGAGTTCGGGGTCGCGCTGAGAAAACTGCAAGCCACCATTCAGAGTTGTCTGACAGCCCTAGAAATGTCCGCCATAAATGTTGAGGCTTGGGATTGTCTCCTGGTTTTTATGATTTCCTCGAAGCTTCCCAAGGTCACACTTTCTATGTGGGAGCAATCCATACATAACAAGGCCGAAATTCCAACATGGAAGGAATTAGATAACTTCCTGACAGAGCGCCATCGTATTCTGGAGGCCATCGACGACGTCAGGCCTAGTGGCTCCGGGCAATCTCCGCCTAGGTCGGGACTTCCTACTGCCCCTGCACCGAGGCTCAATTCGTACGAGACTCGAGTGGCTCCGGGCCAAAAGGAATGGGATCTCTGTTCGAGGGAGAACCATCCTATCCGCTTATGTCCGCGTTTCCTATAAATGAACGTGGACGGGTGCTCCGACTACATTAAGTGGAAGCAGTTATGCTTGAACTCTTTTGCCCGAGGGCACCAGCAGCGAGACTGCACGAGCGCCCATACCTGCTCCACATGTCACAGCCGACACCACACCCTCCTGCACCGCGGCAATCCGTTCGCTACCGCTCCAAGTCCGCCTACTCCAGCAAGACCCGCACAAACTGCCAGAAGCACAAACGGCTCAGAGGATCAGTCGGATGTGCAGGTGTGCTTTGCTTCTGGGTTTGGAGCCTTCCTACTGGGCACTGCCCGTATCAACGTGTGCCATTTGGGGTGCAGTTTCCAGGCACGAGCACTGATAGACTCATGGTCCGAAGCGACGTTCATAACTGAACGACTGAGGAACCTTGACAAGCTTCCCTTCAAGACGATTCAAGCCCAAGTGTCCGGTCTTAATCAGACCATTTCCGCGCAGTCTACTAAATTGTGCCATTTCTCCATTCGGTCGCCGTCTAGACCCGGGCTACAATTAGAGACGGCGGCTTGCGTTCTTCCGCAGTTGGCAGGAAATCTGCCATCATATCCGATTCCGCGGATTGTATCAAGGGGCTGCCCGACATTCCCCTGGCGGACCCCAACTTCTTTGAAAGCTGACGCTCTTCCGTCCATTCTCCTCGGTAATACCAGGGCTAACATCTGCGGGTCGCTTCTCGGTCAGGAAACCATTTTTGGATGGGTGCTGACAGGCCCATTATCTCCAGCCAACCCTCGCAGCGTGTCCGTTTTTTCCACACGAGTTGCCTCGGTGACTCGCTGGATCAGCTCCTCACCAAAGTTTGGGAGGTGGCGGATGTGCCCACACAGATCAATTCGGAATCGGATTCAGTTTGCGAGCACAATTGTGTCCAAACGACGAGAAGAGACGAGTGTGGCAAGTACGTTGTGACGCTCCCCTTAAGCGACCCCGAGCAGAAGGGTTCCGAGCTATCGGCTTCACGGTCCTTTGCTCTTGGTCAGTTCCTGCGTAATGAGCAGCGCCTGAAGAGGGATCCGCCCCTTAAGGGCCGCTATGACTCGGTAATCCAGGAATACATCGACTTAGGCCACATGACCGAGGTCTCCCACGAGCAGTTCCGCTACCTACTACCTCCCACATCATGCCGTCTTCAAGCCCGAAAGCACGACCACCAAGGTGCGGGTAGTCTTCAATGCTTCGAGCCCGTCCGCAAACGGGACCAGTCTGAACGACATTCTTTACGCGGGCCCGGTCTTACAATCTGACCTGACGATTCAAATCCTAAAGTGGCGATACTTTAGGTTTGTCTTCAACGCCGACATCGAGAAGATGTATCGGCAAATTTGGATAGACCCCAAGCATACTCCGCTCCAACGTATTTCGTTTCGGCCACCTTCGGTGTCAATTGTGCCCCGTTCCCAGCGATCCGTGTCCTGCAGCAGCTCGCTGACGACGAAGAGTTGAAGTACCCGCAGGCAAGCCAAATTATCCGGCATTTTATGTACGTTGATGACGTTCTCGCGGGGGCACACTCCAAAACCGAAGCCCAAGTGGTGATTCGGGAACTAAAGGGCGCCCTAGAGTCGGCAGGGTTTCCACTGAGGAAATGGACGTCGAATAGCAATGCGATCCTGGCCGACATTCAGAGCGACCACCTCCTTCGTGCTGATTTCCTCGACATCGATGCAGAGTGCACGGCCAAGACACTCGGCGTGCGCTGGAAAGCGACGAGCGATGAGTTTTTTTTGTTCCGCCAGAGTTGACTTCCGGCTCGTCCTTGACGAAGCGCCAAGTCCTCTCCCAAATTGCCAAATTGTTCGATCCAACAGGTTGGCTCGCTCCTTTCATTGTCCGGGCAAAAATGTTCATGCAGGACATTTGGCTTCTGGATCTGGGGTGGGACGACGCCCTTCCTCAAGATTTCTGTCAGCTATGGGTTGAATTACTGAACAATTACTCGGTGCTCGATCAGATTCGTGTTCCTCGATGGGTCGCGTTCTGCGACGCTTCAAAGACGGCGTACGGCGCAGCAATTTACGTCCGTGTCTACGGGGTCTACGGTAAAAGTGAACCTGCTGACTGCAAAGACTCGAGTGGCCCCAATGTCCCTGTCCATTGTGCTGTCTTCTAGCTCTGCCCGAAGTTCCAAATCGAACTTCACACCAATTCTGATAATTTTTGCCAGTCATATTCAGCACGATGTCGCCACGTCCACGCTGCGCCCAGTCACTGCAGAGCAGATGTATTCGAGGTACACAGTCCTACCGATGACGAGTCTGCAGTGGGATCCATCCTTTGAAGAAATGTCGGCGCTTTCTACGTCTTAGTGCCGTGAAGCGGCTCCGGGCGGTTCTTGTGAACCGGTATTGCTCCATCTGCCTGGCTCACGAGCATTCCGACGGATCGTGTCGGCTTGGGGACTGCTGTAGAACGTGTGGTCACGGAGCGCGGGAGACAGTACACGGAGTGTCTCAGCATATAGTGGAGTTAAATTTCTGGAACTTTTTGCTGCATAAGATATCAGATTGGGGGGTGCATAAACTAATTGCAATCTAAAAACTCAGGCGAGAAAAAGACAACCGTTTTCTAAGATCTAACATCAGCAACTGCCTTTTATTAGCAGCGGCAAAATAACATAATGTTCTAACAGAGTAATTTACAGAGATTGGTTAATACATGTTAATGAGCTTTGTTTACATTTGTATAGGCAAAGAGAAACAGTATGTAAGACGAAAAATATTGTGAGTTTGACCGAACATCCCGGCCGCCTTGAAAGTATCATCTTTCAACAAGATTGAGAATCCGTGGGTAATACTGCCAGCTTATGCACTGGTCGGCAGCACACCCCAGTGCTGGTTCGAATGTGGGCCACTCGAACTAGCCCATCCTTTCCGGGAATAACGGTCTCGACGCGCCCGATCTTCCATCGCTGAGGAGGCAGATTGTCGTCGTGGATGATGACCATGGTGTTAGCCGTGATGTTGGCCGATGGTGTTGTCCATTTGGAGCGCGAGCGTAGTTCCTGTAGGTACTCAAACGACCACCTTCGCCAAAACTGTTGTTTGCTCGCGGTCACGGCGTCGAATCGTTCCAGGCTGGACGCATGTGTTGATGACACAGTCCGTTCTGGAAGGGCACGAAGAGATTTCCCCACCAGGAAGTGGTCCGGAGTAAGTGCCCCAAAGTCGTTGGGATCTGGAGACAGCGGAGACAATGGGCGCGAGTTGAGAATCGCTTCGACTTCAGTGGTTATGGTGCAGAGCTCCTCGAAGGTGAATCTTGAATTCATCAGTGTTCTGTAGACTCTTGCCGCTTTTTACCGCCGCCTCCCAAAGGCCTCCAAAGTGAGCAGCTCTAGGAGGGATGAAATGGAAAGTTATGAAATCAGTTGACAAATAAGACGAAATGACTTCTTGCGTGGCTTTGTCTTGAAGGAACGCTCGTAGTTCTTGAAGATGGTTGGCAGCTCCGACGAAATTGGTTCCGTTGTCGCAGAAGATGTCGGTTGGAATTGACCGTCTGGCGATCATCCGTTTAAGTGCTGCAAGAAATGCCTTGGTTGACAAATCCGAGACGACTTCTATATGGACGGCCTTGGATGCCAAACAAATGAAAACGGCGAGGTAGGACTTTGTTGGATCCTTTCCTCTAATGCGAAGATATGTGTTAAACGGTCCGCAGAAGTCGACGCCACAGCTTTGGAACGGCTGTTGCGGTAGCACTCGTTCTAGTGGTAGCGATCCCATGAGTTGGTTCTCCAGTTTGGGTCTGAACCGAACGCAGGCGATACAGGAACGCACCACTCGACGAGCTAGGTCCCTGGCGTTGATGATCCAGTATTCCAGACGGATTAGCGCGACTAGAGCTTTCGGGCCTGCGTGACAATTCCTCAGATGCAAGTGTCGTACATAAATCCACGCAAAGTGCGATTTTCTAGGCAGTAGCAGCGGATGCCTTTCAGATTCAGGGATGTCGGCGTTCTGTAATCGTCCTCCAACCCTTATAAGAGCATGTCCTGATGAGCTGTCGAGAAAAGGCGTTAAATACTTTAGGTGACTTGTAAGCGGCTTAGCTTTCTGCAGCGAGTGAAAATCTTCAAGGAACGACTGTTGCTGAATATTGTAGACGATGCTGAACAATGCGCGGCGAAGTTCTTCCGATGTAAGCGATGGATTGACAATTTTGACTCCTCTTGATAAGTTGGCGAAGCGAAAGACGTATGCGATGGTTCGAATGCAGCGAGTGCATGAGCTGATGTGAGTCAGCTGTTGGAGAACATGATTGCTGATCACAGCCGTGGTGAATGTGCTCCTTCGTTGCTCTGCTTTGACAATAGTTGGATCGATATCGATGATTTGCGGAGTGGTTGGCCACTGGGACGATGGTTGGGTCAAGAACTGTGGACCTGTGAACCACAGCGATGCTGCCAGCTAAGTTGTAGCAGCTCCGCGCGAAACTATGTCCGCCGGATTGCTCTCACCTGGTACAAATTTCCACTGGCCATCTGCGGTCAATTCTTGAATTTCGGAGATTCGGTTTCCAACGAATGCTGACAGTGTGACTGAGTGCTGTTTTAGCCAGTGAAGCACAATCTGCGAGTCCGTCCAGAAATAGACCGAGAATTTTCTGTCCGCTAATAGAGGCTTCAATTTCGCATACAGTTGGCCCAGCAAATGCGCTCCACACAATTCCAGTTTTGGAAGGGATTTTTTCTTCACAGGAGCCACTCTCGATTTGCCAGTCAATAACTGCACTGCGACATCTCCCGTCGACGTTTCCGATCGTAGATACACGCAGCAGCCGTAAGCCTGATTGATGCGTCACAAAATCCATGAAGTTGAAGTGATCGCATCTTGTGTTGGAGGCGGTAGCGGGGAATCGATAAAATTGAGACTATTTGGAATGATTCTAGGCATTTGCTCCAGGCCGTGTGTATGTTTTCTGGAACGCTCTCGTCCCATTGCAGGCCAGCGAGCCAAAGTTCTTGCAGAAGTATTTTTGCGACAACAACAAGCTGTGAGAGCAAACCAAGCGGGGATGCGGATGCGGTGGACAAAATACTTCTTTTGGTGATACGCGTTGCGTGGTTCCTTGGTATGAACTTGAAGAACAGTGTATCCTTGTGCTGGTTCCAGTTCACTCCAAGAGCGCTGGCTAGTCCCTCGCCACAGGAACTGAGCTTCTTGGATGCATGATCTTCCATGAATCCAACGTAGTTGGAATGCCATTTGGTGAGTGGGAAATGCCCTCGACGAAGAATTTCTGTGACTTGATCCTTGATAATGCGAAGCGTCTCTAAGTCGTCTGCACCCGTGAGTAGGTCATCAACATAGAAAGACGACTTTATGATAGCGGCGCCGATTGGACAGTAAGCTTGATGAACATCAGCGAGGTGGTTGAGGCTACGTGTTGCCAAAAATGGGGCGGCTGCAGTGCCGTAGGTTACCGTATTCAAATGATACGTGCACAGCGTGTCTTCTGGAAATGCTCTCCAAAGAATGTACTGGTATTTGCGATCAATAATGTCGAGATTTACTTGCCTATACATCTTGGTCACATCTGCAGTGATGGCGTAACGATGAAGCCTGAACTGTAGAAGCTGCAGGTACAAGTCCTCCTGGAGTGTTGGGCCAACGCATAGCAAGTCGTTGAGTGATAATTGATTTGACGTCCGGCAAGAGGCGTCAAACACCACCCTAAGCTTAGTAGACTCACTGCTGGGTTTGAGGACGCAGTGATGCGGGATGTAGTAGTGCGGCTCGTGCAGTTTAGGATGAATAACTGGGGACATGTGCCCCAATTTCTCATACTCCTCCATGAAGTCGCAGTATTGTTGACGAAGTGCTGGAGATTTCGATAGGCGACGTTCCATGCTTAGGAACCGACGGCGAGCGATATCAAATGAGTCTCCCAACCGAGTTGGGTCAGCCTTGAATGGCAGTTTGACGACAATCCTACCAGTGCTGTCGAGACAAGTGGTCTTCTCGTACTGTTCCTCGCAAATAGCATGCTCCGGCTTCTGCAGAGGTGGCGAGTCGACTGCTTCCAGTTCCCACAGACGTTTGAGGTTGACATCAATTGAACTTGCGTTTAAAGCCATGCAAGTGGAAACTTCTATTGGCGCGGTTTGCTGCAGTCGGCCGGTTACGACCCAAACTGAGTTTTCTGCAGCAGCGGGCCTTGAGGTCCCAGCCTTATTTTCCCTACAGTTAAGGCGTCGAAGAAGGCTTCGGTTCCCAGTAGCAGATCGACGTGGCGTGATTGGTAGAATCTTTCATCAGCGAGCGGCGTATTTTCTGGCAGCTTCCAAGTCGAAACGTCGATGGCCAGATCGGGCTGGTATGAGATTTGTGGAATAATACAGAGATCTGCGGAGAGTACGAAAGATGAAATGCGAGATTTGACAGATGCAGTTGTGCAATATTTAATATCTGTTTGCGAATGGCCGATGCTTCGAATTTGGACTGCATGTCTTTCCCTCCGTAAGCGAAGCCGTTGTGCGAAGTCTTCCGTCACGAAGTTCACTTGAGAGCAGGAGTCGAGAAGAGCTCTTCCAGGCCGGTAGGTTCCAAACGCATCCTTGACGAGAACCATAGCAGTGGCAAGCAACACCTGAGACTTCTGGCCAGAATGCGAGTGCGAGTGTGTTGCAGCTTCCAACGGCGGTGCGGTTGGATACGGTTGGTGCGAGCGAGATGAATCTAGCGAATGGTTGTTGTGCAACAGGGTATGATGTGCCTTGTTGCAGGTGCGACAGCGATTTCCCGATGGGCAGCTCGACAGTTGGTGACCTCTACACAGACAGTTTAAACACAGACGGTGTGTTTTAACGACATCAAATCGCGCGGTTGGATTAAGGTCCTTAAACTTGTCACATCCGAGCAATTTGTGTGAGGGTGCGAGGCAGTATACACATGGTGCGTTGGTCAGCGAAAACGACGAATTGTGAGATCTTGCGGGGGGACGAGTCGGTCTTGGCCGCTCCGATCCATGGGATTGCTCGTCAGACAGAAGAAACTGGCAGTGGCGCTCAAGTATCTGCGTGCATTGGGTCCAGGATGGCAGAGTGAGATAATCCAGTGATTCGTTCCATTTTGTTTTGGTCTGCTGATCGCACTTCTCCATGACCACGTAAATGAGCATCGCCTCAGAAATTTGAGCGTCCGAGCCTAGCGATGAAAGGGCACTATATAACGCGGATGCGTTGTCGATTAGGCTGCGGAGCTGTTGAGCACTTGCCGCAGCAGCCGGCGGCAGTTTAAAAATCGAGGCTATCGTTTCGACAAAGATTAGGGCAGGCTTGTCATACCGGTCCTTCAGCCGTTCCAGCGCCTTCGCATAATTTTCTCCAGTGACCGGGAAGGCTGCGACAGCTTCCAGTGCAGGTCCCTTTAAACAATTACGGAGATGATTAAATTTGTCTATATTAGATATTTGCTCACGATTGACCAGTGGCAGAAACGACGAGATGAAGTTCTTGTAATCCTTATGATTTCCATCAAAGCTAGGTAGTGCCAATCTTGGCAGTCGAGACGGCGCGCTGTAGCTTGGTGCAGAGATGTGGTCGAAAACTGTGTTGTGCAGATCCTCTCCAAGAAGTTGCTGAATTGCCAACTTTGTAGTTATGTAACTGTCCTCCAGGTCTGTACGTCCACTATCTGTGGATTCCATGGTCTCAATTTCTGATTGTACCGAAAGGGCTTGCTTAAAATATGACTCTAAGATTCCCAAACGGCACTGAAGTTCAGCCGGCGATTTCTGCTCTTCTTATTCCTTGACATCGACCATTCCTCTTATGCGCGTAATGTTGCGCTTAATATTCGAGCGTTGCCGTTTGAGAGTCTCCAATATAGTCGTTTCCATTGCTGCGACGAAGAATGCGAATGCGAGAACGAGAGTAAAGTTGCGGCAACAACAACGCGGAGCGACGAATGTGGCAATGCCGTGAAGTTAGTTCAAAGCGAAAGCGACTAGAACTCAAAAACGGTACCAGCGACTGCAGTTGGCGATGTAAACAAAACAACAACACTTTGCTGGCGGAATAACGGAGCAAAGGAGAATGAGCGATCGACGCCGAGCTTATAGAGCGGGCGGGCACACACACAAGCGAAGAGATGTGCGAAGAAGAGCGCGAATAGTTCCGTTATACGAACGACACGTTGCCGTTAGAATTTTTGTGAATAGTTAATAACTTTATTTGTTTATTTATTATTCACTTTCGATGAATGCACTAGGCTTGAATGTTCACCTTTGTATGCTGTTATGACAATGTTGAGTTGCGATGAGCGGGTCGAGCGAATAATTGTTGCGGGCGATACTTCGACAATTGTTTATGAATTAATAAATTGTTAATAATTTGTTTAAACACTGCCCCACGTTGGGCCCAAATGTATAATGCACAAAGCGTCTTTTGTGCTGCACAAGATATCAGGTTGGGGGGTGCATAAACTAATTACAATCTATAAACTCAGGCGAGAAAAAGACAACCGTTTACCAAGATCTAACATCAGCAACTGCCTTTTATTAGCAGCGGCAAAATAACATAATGTTCTAACAGAGTAATTTACAGAGATTGGTTAATACATGTTAATAAGCTTTGTTTACATTTGTATAGGCAAAGAGAAACAGTATGTAAGACGAAAAATATTGTGAGTTTGACCGAACAGCTTTATTAACACAGTTTCCAATTTCATCTATTTTATAACTATAAAGTTTGGAGCATAGACCTATAAATTCACTCATTGGTTTTCCATTCAACTCATCTTTAAAATATCCTAACCTCTTTTTATTAACTTTTTTAAAATTATATAAATCGATTCCTTGCTAAATTTCTAACAAATCTGCATTTACAGCTGAAATTGCTAATTTTGATCCATTTCTCGCGAAAATGGACGATATTACCCGTTATCAAATATGCCAACTTAAATTTTCCCATTTTTCCTAATTTAAGTTGCAGTATTATTGCTATAACTAAGCCTATAGTTACTCGAATCTGGAATGGCCTACCTCGTTCGATTCCTTCTTAAATTTCTAACAAAACTGCATTCACAGCTAAAATTGCGAAAATTAATATTGAAATTGCATTACATGAATCTGGAATGGCCTACCTCGTTCGATTCCTTGTTAAATTTCTAACAAAACTGCATTCACAGCTAAAATTGCGAATTTTGATCCATTTCTCGCGAAAGTGAGTCGATGGCCGTTGTGAGGGCCGGAAGGTGGCGGACAAAGGCCGAGAAGCAACCGAACCGCGCCGGGAGTTGACGGACGACGGCTGAGCGCCAGCTGAGACACTCCGTGTACTGTCTCCCGCGCTCCGTGACCGGTGCTCCTCTTGACACGGCTGGCACCGAGCCCGCGGCTTCTCCACGCGGTGCAGCAGCGAGTTGTGATCCTGACCACACGTTCTACAGCAGTCCCCACGTCGACACGATCCGTCGGAGGGCTCGTGAGCCAGGCAGCTGGAGCAATACCGATTCACGAGAACCGCCCGGAGCCGCTTCTCGGCTTTGAGACGTAGAAACGCCGACATTTCTTCAAAGAATGGATCCCACTGCAGACTCGGCATCGGTAGGACTGTGCACCTCGAGTACATCTGCTCTCCAGTGACTGGGCGCTGCGTGGACGTGGCGACATCGTACTGAATATGACTGGAGGAACTATGATGAAAAAACAAAAGAGCGTTATCAGAATTTGTGTGAAGTTCGATTTGGAACTACGGGCAGAGCTACGAGACAGCACAATGGACAGGGACATTGGAACGGAAGAAACGCATAATTATCGTGGGCAGGCAGACGCGTCCATCGGAAGAAGGACGACCTTAGCGACGAGCCGCTTGACAAGCCCTCGCGCGGTGCGAATGTCGATAACGCGGACATGGCCATCGGATCCTGGATACACCGCGTCAATCCTGCCTAATCGCCACTCATTGGACGGAAGGTTTTCCTCCTTGATGACCATCATATCCCCAACGCGGAGATTCCTCGTAGGGGCACGCCACTTGTTCCTCTTATGGAGCTCCTTGAGGCACTCTTCCTTCCATCGCAGCCGAAATTGCTGTTGAAGAGCCTTCAGGTGCTGCCAGCGATTAATAATTGACGTAGTATCCCCCTTTAGCTCGGGTTCGACAGTGACAAGAAGAGGACCTCCCACCAGAAAGTGCCCGGGTGTAAGAGCCATCAGATCAGCAGGGTCTTCGGACATTGGCGCGAGAGTTACCGACCAGTCGGTAGGTAACGAGCCTCCGGCCAACCCACCCAGAGCTACCCTGGAATTGGTACGCTGACGGGGTGGCCACTTGACAATACATATGGATGCAATTATGTTGCAATCTAAACATCGTCCAAAACTAGGCAACGACCACTTGGGTCGCTGCCCTGCTAACGTTTCGCTGACTCTGCAACAGTATGCCCTGACCCCCGGAAATGTGACACGAGCAGCACTTGGATTTGGATTCTTTAGCAACATTCATTTTATTTCATTTTTGTACTTATGTATAAGCATTTATGTATAGCATGTAAGATTTCCTATGTACACTTCGGCAGCGGCGGCTTCTCGGTCACCGCTGAACAATATAAGTTTCAGTTTGAGAATTTACTTCAAACAGAGAAGTTTCAATTCCGCTAAGATTTTTTAAAAACGGGACTTGGAGAATATCTGAAGACATTCCGATAAATATCAGGAGAACACCCCGAACCAACCTTTGGATTTACTATAACTCGAGCGGCCGCGAATTTAGGCACGCCTCGATCCTCGCCACGAGAGTAGCCAGCTCCTCAAAGGTGTATTTCCGTGTGGCGGTAGACTTGTAGAACAAGGTCTTGAAGCTCTTGACGCCTGCCTCCCACAGGCCCCCCATGTGGGGGGCTCCCGGAGGAATGAAATCCCAGAGAAGCTGCTGGTGACTGTAGGCACCTGTCACAGCCCCTTTTAGGCTCTGGAGAAAATCGCGAGATAGTAGGGCAGCTGCCCCCACAAAGGTCTTCCCGTTGTCCGACTGCACTTGACGGGGGCATCCACTCCGGTACACGAATCGAGCGAAAGCAGCCAGAAATTTCTCGGTCGTAAGGTCCTACGTAGGCTCTAAATGGATGGCCTTAGTGGAGAAGCACACAAACACCAACACATACCCCTTTGCCCAACACCTGGGCGCTAGCCTAGGAGCTGGGCCGACCAATAACGGAGGCACGCCTGCAAACAAAGGACTGCAGGCGCCGCCTAATACCGACGGCTTTCACACGCCATTGTCCAGTCTACCAGACTGGGCCAACATGGGAGCTGACCCATTCAAAAACAGCAGTGTAATGGCAGTGGCAAGCAGCCTAGTACCCCCCCAGTAGCAGGAAGAGACAGCCCAAAAGCGGAAGAGGAGCAGGGGGATGTGTTGGTACAGCTGACCAGCCTGGTATCGAAGACCAGGGAGTTGAAGAAACTAATGGACGGAGAGCGATCCATCACCAATCCAATGAGGGAGATAGTCGATGAAATTGACTACCTTCAGAGAGAAGTCCTATCGGCGGTACAAAGCATGATCGAAGAGCAGGGAAAAGCCAAGAAGGCTGTGGAAAAAACCTGTGCAGAAGTACTCGCAAGCGGCAAGAGACCCAGAGGGCAAGAAACCTGGAAAACGCCAGCACTTCCAGCAAAAAAGGCGATGCACAAGGCGCCGGCAAACGAAGCCAGCCAAGGAGGAAATAAGGGGAAACATGCTATGGCAGAGAGCACCAGCAATCCCCAAGAACCTGTGAAGAAACCAGAAGAGTGGAAACAGGTGAAACAGAAGGCACGGAAGCCCAAGGTGCGACCACCACGGAACGATGCGATAGTTATCGCAACCTCCACAGGTGGATCCTATGCGGATATCCTGAAAACAGTTAGGACGGAGCCTCAACTGAAGGAGCTAGGACAAGCTGTACAGGCCGTAAGGCGCACAGCTAAAGGGGAACTATTAATCCTCCTAAACAAGGTCTCCGAACCTAAAACCGCCGAACTCCAGACCATAATGAAAGCGGTCCTGGGTAGAAATGTCGACGTTAGAGCGCTGACTGAGACAATGTTGATTGAGGTGAAGGACATAGACGAGATCACCGACAAGACGGACGTCCTATGTGCGGTTAAATCCCAGTTTGATGTGGAACTGCCAGAATCCGCGGTGGTAGGATTAAGGGCGGCATACGGAGGCACCCAAACCGCCACACTAAGAGTAATGCCTCACATAGGAATACAGCTCAAAGAAAGATAACACCCAAAAGGTGCTTTAAGTGTATGGAGTTTAACCATATAGCAGGGAACTGCAGGAACCAGGAGGAATGTTCGAAATGTTGCTACAATTGCGGCGCAAAGGAGCACCAAGCCAAAAGCTCCAAAGCAAAGGCCTGTTGCATGCTCTGCAAGCGCAAAAAGGAAAAAGACTGCGAACACCCAACAATGAGTGGGAAATGCCCATACTTCAAGAAGGCCATGCAAGGACTTAGGGGCAAATGAAGTTCCTGCAGATAAACCTAAACCACTGCGAGGTTGCCCAGTCGTTGCTAGAGCAAAGTGTCACCGAACAAAACGTAGACATGGCATCATAAGCGAGCAATACAGGAATAAAAACTCCGGAGAATGGCTAGCGAATAATAGCAAAAAATCGGCAATATGGAGCTGCGGAAACCCAATGCGCCAGATTAGCAGGAAGAAAAGCGGAAACTGATTCGCGAGGGCTCATGTGAATGGTATAGCTTTCTACAGCTGCTACCTGCCCCCAAGCCTTACCCTTCCACAGGCAATAACTGCGCTCGAAGAGATTGCAGAAGACGCCCGGAAAAACCGTCCCACCGTAATTGCCGGAGATTTCAATGCATGGGCCTCGGAGCCGGCACCAATTCCATCATCGACCTCACATTTGTGAGTGCTGGATTGGCACCAGGCTGCAGCTGGGAGGTTAGTGACATCTACATGGGGAGTGACCATGCAGCAATCATCTGCACGATAAAGTCTAGAAATAGCCCAACATGAGTTCCAAAAACCGTGTCAGGGTACAAAGTAGAAACGCTAGACGCGGAGATGAAACAGATGTTGTTCGAGGACCTCTCTACAAGCGGCTCGACTGAACAAAGGGCAAACCACCAAAAGGACTATACCAGGCTAGCCTGCGACGCATCTATGCAGGAAAAGAGGAAACAAAAAAAAAAAACTTTAAAAAGAAGACCCGCATACTGGTGGAATCGTGACATTGCGGAAGTCAGAAAAGAATGCCACAGGGCAAGACGTGCGTATCAACGATCAAGAGGAAGGCCCGAATTTGATTACAGGGAAAGAAGACGAGCTCTGGATAACGCAATAAAAGAGAGCAAACGTAGGTGCTTTACAAGATATGTGATGAAATAGACTCCAACCCATGGGGCTTCGCATATAAACTTCGGGTATACAGCAGGCCACCGCTGACATGCCCAGCCAGTCTAAGAAGGATAGTGGAAACACTCTTCCCCGTGCAAGTGAGCACGGCGCGAACGCCACCTACCGGGAACATAGCGAGCATAAAGCCCACAAGTGCCGAAAAAGTACTCGGAATACTAGAGAAAATATTGGATGACAAGGCACCGGGACCAGATGGAGTTCCGAATAAAGTCCTCACAATTGCAATTAGGGCAAATACAAAAGAGTACGTTGATATGTATAACGGTTGCCTAACGGAAGGAGTGTTCCCCAGACGCTGGAAAACACAGCGGTTGGTACTCATACCAAATGGGGACAAACCGGTGGAGGAACCTTCTTCGTACAGGCCGCTATGTATGCTGGATACGGTGGGCAAAATTGCGGAGAGAATAATCCACTCCCGGCTGGAGGGTGCCCTTGCCGAAACCAATGGCCTCTCCGAGATGCAGTACGGCTTTCGGAAGGGGCTATCAACCATCGACGCCGTCGGCAAACTGTGCGAAATCGCTGATAAGGCCATTGAGGGAAAAAGGTGGTTGTACGGCACTAAGCAATATTGCATAGCGGCAACTCTGGATGTTAAAAATGCATTCAACTCGGCTAGCTGGCATCATACACTAAATGCACTGAGGAACCTAAGCGTCCCAGCGTATATACAGAATATAATATCGAGCTATTTTGAAGACCGCCTGCTACTGTACGAAACAGAGTCCGGGCAGGCAACTCACATGGTCACCGAGGGAGTTCCCCAAGGATCAGTCCTTGGCCCTCTGTTGTGGAACGTCATGTACGATGGGATTCTTAGGATCGCGATGCCGGAAGGGGCACAACTGATTGGCTTTGCGGATGACGTAGCCATAGTGGTAACGGCTAAAAAACTCCCAGACGCGGAGGAAATCTTCAACGAAGCTGGGAAACGAGCAAGCGCATGGCTCGACGACAAGGGTCTTGCCCTGGCAGCGCACAAGACCGAGGCAGTCCTAATAAGTAGCAGGCAGAAAGTGGAGACGGCTACGATACGAATCGGAGAAGTAATAATCAAGTCAAGCCCAAGTCTAAAGTACCTAGAAGTCATGATCGACCACCGGCTTTCCTTTAAAAACCATTTAGCCTACGCCAGTGGGAAGGCAGGTAGAACGGCGGCCGCTATTTCGCGAATCATGGCGAACACTCGGGAACCGAGGCAACCAGGACGCAGACTACTTGTTAGCTTTGTCACATCGACGCTGATGTATGGGCACGAGCCACAAAATGGAAGCTACAGGCAGGATAGCGACTCTGTACAGAGATTGTGTGAACTGCGGGTATGCTGTGCCTTCCGCACGGTATCCTATGACGCGGCAATGGTAATAGCGGGAATCATACCGATTGATCTGTTAGCAGAGGAATCTGCTAATATCCGCGCAGGTAGCACAGGGGTCGCCACCGCTGAATCCCTACGCAAAAGATGCAGAGAACTCACCATCTCTAAGTGGCAATAGAGGTGGGTAAATAGTAGCAAAAGACGATGGACGTATAAGCTCATCCCAGATCTGCAGAGATGGCTGGGACGTAAGCATGGACATGTGGACTACTACTACTTACCTATCTGAATAGGTTTAAGCATGAACGCTATCCGCACTGCCCACTCTGCGAGTCGGATAACGAAGACGCAGAACATGTGTTTTTTGTCTGTCCGAGATTTGAAAACGAACGTCTAGATCTGAGCATAAGGGCTGGGAGGACGCCAGCCGCTTGTAACCTGGTGGAAATTATGCTTGAATCTGAAGTAAATTGGTCCGCTGTATGCAACATGGCCACAATAGTACTCAAAAAACTGCGCATCGCAGAAAGACTCCGAAATTCCAATAGGATAGAATCCTAGAGAGCCCTAAGGGCATTCCCCCCCGGCGAAGTAATACCTAACGGCAGTACCGCCGGTGAATCGGGGAGGGGGTGGAGTTTTTACTGGGTTAGAGTTCCAGACTTCGGCAAGATAACCCAGCTCCGAGTTGGCTTTCGAGGCTTTAAACCACCACTAATCACAAAAAAAAAAAAAAAAAAAAACCCCTTTGTGATGAGGCAGGCTCGCCCCGTATAGTTCTTTATCTCGAAAGGACCGGCATAATCCACACCTTCGGTAGCCCTCCCATGAGTTGCGTCTGCAACTTCTTCTTGTGGATGACACATACTTTACAAGCATAGACGACGGACTTGACCAAATTCCTCACCCTTGGAATCCAGAATTTGGCCCGAATCAGGCGGATCATCAGCTGATTGCCACCGTGCAGATGGCAGTCGTATGGACGGATTATCGGATGCCGTTCGTCATATTGGAGAAGTTCAGAGGACGTGACCCGGCCGCAGGCTCTCAAAAGGCCTTGCGAATCATGAAGGGGTTCAGATTTTGAATCGGACTGGACGTTGATACTGGACGCTTTTCGCTTAAGCATCCCATTTCAGAGACGAAGTGTCTGCGCTGAGTGACGAAAACTAGAAGACGTTCAGCCGACGTAATCTCATTAGCTGTCAAGTGCTCTTCGAACGGAGAGCGTATCTTCCGCGTGCGCTGGATGAAGCGACAAACATAGGCAAGGACTCGTAGTGCCTTGTCGAGTGTGGAGAAACGTTCAAGGAGATCTTCGGGGGGCGCCTTCGCGACATGGACCTTGACTGTTCGCTTCTCGAGTTCAGTCACGGGGGCCTCGTTGCCTTGAGTGGGCCACTCGCTGCGAGGCCCTCGCAGCCAGCCAGGCTCGTGCCACCACAACTGGTTATCCGCAAGGTCTTGGAGAGCTGGCGAGGTCCGCAGGGTTCTGCTTGGAGCGGACATGTGCCCATTTCTGCACGTCGGTGAACTGGGCGATCTTGGCTACCCACGTTGGCCACGAACGTTGTCCACTGACACGCTGGCTTCTGCAGCCACGCGAGGACAATAGTCGAGTCCGTCCAACAGTATGGGGGGCCCTGGCATCTTTGGCAGAACGGCGGTGGCCATTTCCGACAGCAACAAGGCGCCGCACAGCTCTAGCCGAGGGAGCGATACCGTTTTAACTGGGGCCACTCGAGTCTTTGCAGTCAGCAGGTTCACTATAACCTTAGATCCAACACGGACGTAAATTGCTGCGCCGTACGCCTTCTCTGAAGCGTCGCAGAACCCGTGATGCTCGACCCTTAGGTGTGGTCGGAACGCGACCCATCGAGGAACACGAATCTGATCGAGCACCGAGTAATTGTTCAGTAATTCAACCCATAGCTGACAGAAATCTTGAGGAAGGGCGTCGTCCCACCCCAGATCCAGAAGCCAAATGTCCTGCATGAACATTTTTGCCCGGACAATGAAAGGAGCGAGCCAACCTGTTGGATCGAACAATTTGGCAATTTGGGAGAGGACTTGGCGCTTCGTCAAGGACGAGCCGGAAGTCAACTCTGGCGGAACAAAAAAAACTCATCGCTCGTCGCTTTCCAGCGCACGCCGAGTGTCTTGGCCGTGCACTCTGCATCGATGTCGAGGAAATCAGCACGAAGGAGGTGGTCGCTCGGAATGTCAGCCAGGATCGCCTTGCTATTCGACGTCCATTTCCTCAGTGGAAACCCTGCCGACTCTAGGGCGCCCTTTAGTTCCCGAATCACCACTTGGGCTTCGGTTTTGGAGTGTGCCCCCGCGAGAATGTCATCAACGTACATAAAATGCCGGATAATTTGGCTTGCCTGCGGGTACTTCAACTCTTCGTCGTCAGCGAGCTGCTGCAGGACACGGATCGCTGGGAACGGGGCACAATTGACACCGAAGGTGACCGAAACAAAATACGTTGGAGCGGAGTATGCTTGGGGTCTATCCAAATTTGCCGATACATCTTCTCGATGTCGGCGTTGAAGACAAACCTAAAGTATCGCCACTTTAGGATTTGAATCGTCAGGTCAGATTGTAAGACCGAGCCCGCGTAAAGAATGTCGTTCAGACTGGTCCCGTTTGCGGACGGGCTCGAAGCATTGAAGACTACCCGCACCTTGGTGGTCGTGCTTTCGGGCTTGAAGACGGCATGATGTGGGAGGTAGTAGGTAGAGGAACTGCTCGTGGGAGACCTCGGTCATGTGGCCTAATTCGATGTATTCCTGGATTACCGAGTCATAGCGGCCCTTAAGGGGCGGATCCCTCTTCAGGCGCTGCTCATTACGCAGGAACTGAGCAAGAGCAAAGGACCGTGAAGCCGATAGCTCGGAACCCTTCTGCTCGGGGTCGCGTAAGGGGAGCGTCACAACGTACTTGCCACACTCGTCTCTTCTCGTCGTTTGGACACAATTGTGCTCGCAAACTGAATCCGATTCCGAATTGATCTGTGTGGGCACATCCGCCACCTCCCAAACTTTGGTGAGGAGCTGATCCAGCGAGTCACCGAGGCAACTCGTGTGGAAAAAACGGACACGCTGCGAGGGTTGGCTGGAGATAATGGGCCTGTCAGCACCCATCCAAAAATGGTTTCCTGGCCGAGAAGCGACCCGCAGATGTTAGCCCTGGTATTACCGAGGAGAATGGACGGAAGAGCGTCAGCTTTCAAAGAAGTTGGGGTCCGCCAGGGGAATGTCGGGCAGCCCCTTGATACAATCCGCGGAATCGGATATGATGGCAGATTTCCTGCCAACTGCGGAAGAACGCAAGCCGCCGTCTCTAATTGTAGCCCGGGTCTAGACGGCGACCGAATGGAGAAATGGCACAATTTAGTAGACTGCGCGGAAATGGTCTGATTAAGACCGGACACTTGGGCTTGAATCGTCTTGAAGGGAAGCTTGTCAAGGTTCCTCAGTCGTTCAGTTATGAACGTCGCTTCGGACCATGAGTCTATCAGTGCTCGTGCCTGGAAACTGCACCCCAAATGGCACACGTTGATACGGGCAGTGCCCAGTAGGACGGCTCCAAACCCGGAAGCAAAGCACACCTGCACATCCGACTGATCCTCTGAGCCGTTTGTGCTTCTGGCAGTTTGTGCGGGTCTTGCTGGAGTAGGCGGACTTGGAGCGGTAGCGAACGGATTGCCGCGGTGCAGGAGGGTGTGGTGTCGGCTGTGACATGTGGAGCAGGTATGGGCGCTCGTGCAGTCTCGCTGCTGGTGCCCTCGGGCAAAAGAGTTCAAGCATAACTGCTTCCACTTAATGTAGTCGGAGCACCCGTCCACGTTCATTTATAGGAAACGCGGACATAAGCGGATAGGATGGTTTTCCCTCGAACAGAGATCCCATTCCTTTTGGCCCGGAGCCACTCGAGTCTCGTACGAATTGAGCCTCGGTGCAGGGGCAGTAGGAAGTCCCGACCTAGGCGGAGATTGCCCGGAGCCACTAGGCCTGACGTCGTCGATGGCCTCCAGAATACGATGGCGCTCTGTCAGGAAGTTATCTAATTCCTTCCATGTTGGAATTTTGGCCTTATTATGTATGGATTGCTCCCACATAGAAAGTGTGACCTTGGGAAGCTTCGAGGAAATCATAAAAACTAGGAGACAATCCTGGACATTTCTAGGGCTGTCAGACAACTCTGAATGGTGGCTTGCAGTTCTCTCAGCGCGACCCCGGACTCTTGAGAAATAGACTGGAGGTTGAAAAGGATCTTCAACTGGCTATTGACCAATAGCCGCCGGTTCTCAAAACGGTCTGTGAGGCTTGTCACGCTGCGACAAACCCCTCATGGGTAAGCGGAGCCTTTGAAACAATGGCGTGTGGGTCACCACTTGTGGAACAACTTCTCTACCGGGGTGGGCCGCGAGTTTTGGATGTAAATGGCCGTAAACAAGTCTCTAAAGGTGTGCCACCGAAGATTTTCACCCGCAAAGACCTCGGTATCCACGGGAGGTAACCGACAGCCTGTAGACGCGGGGGTGTGGACATTGACGGAAGCCTGAGTGGATTGGGATGCAATTTTCTCCCGAAGCTGGGCAATAAACCTCGAATATACGGAGTTACAGTAGCTGTACTTCGATTCCAGCACTGCTGAGGTGACCGAATTGTCGTCGGACACGGCTAGCAAATCGGAGCAGCTCTCATAGTACTTCTCCACCTTCTCCAAGAGTGCCCGAATTTGGTCTCGATGGACTTCGCACATGTATTGGGAGCCCATTTCCGTTTCTGGGGCGACCGGGGTATTGATGTTGGCCTCAAATTGGCTAATTCGATCTGTTCCAGCGATAACTTTCTCAGCGCCACTTCGACCGCACTTTGTGCCATTTTCACAACGGAGCGAGTCTGCCTCTGTGAAGGACCGGGGATTGTATTGACGGATTCGTCACTCTTTGCCCTTGGAATGGCCCTGGTCGCCTTAGGCTTCAAAAGAGGCGTCCGCGGAGATGCGGATTGAGAGCTGTCCAAACTGATGGCTGTGATTTTCTCAAAAATCAATTCGCTGGTCAGCGCTTGTCGACTGACTTGCGCAATAGGTGCCTCGTTCGAAGCGGTGGCCGGTCACAATGATGTGATGAGAACGGTGATTAAGACCGGACACTTGGGCTTGAATCGTCTTGAAGGGAAGCTTGTCAAGGTTCCTCAGTCGTTCAGTTATGAACGTCGCTTCGGACCATGAGTCTATCAGTTCTCGTGCCTGGAAACTGCACCCCAAATGGCACACGTTGATAAGGGCAGTGCCCAGTAGGACGGCTCAAAACCCGGAAGCAAAGCACACCTGCACATCCGACTGATCCTCTGAACCGTTTGTGCTTCTGGCAGTTTGTGCGGGTCGTGCCCTTACTGATGTAGGCGGACTTGGAGCGGTAGCAAACGTCCGAATTGTGACCGAATTGTCGTCGGACACGGCTAGCAAATCGGAGCAGCTCTCATAGTACTTCTCCACCTTCTCCCAGAGTGCCCGAATTTGGTCTCGATGGACTTCGCACATGTATTGGGAGCCCATTTCCGTTTCTGGGGCGCCCGGGGTATTGATGTTGGCCTCAAATTGGCTAATTCGATCTGTTGCAGCGATAACTTTCTCAGCGCCACTTCGACCGCACTTTGTGCCATTTTCACAACGGAGCGAGTCTGCCTCTGTGAAGGACCGGGGATTGTATTGACGGATTCGTCACTCTTTGCCCTTGGAATGGCCCTGGTCGCCTTAGGCTTCAAGAGAGGCGTCCGCGGAGATGCGGATTGAGAGCTGTCCAAACTGATGGCTGTGATTTTCTCAAAAATCAATTCGCTGGTCAGCGCTTGTCGACTGACTTGCGCAATAGGTTCCTCGTTCGAAGCGGTGGCCGGTCACAATGATGTGATGAGAACGGTGAGATAGCGGATGGATTGTGATCACAAATAACTAGTGGGCTAGCGGCGCCGATGTCGAAAGGAAGGTCGTGTGCGGCACAAATCGAATGTGAAAAAAACTTCAGGAACTAAGAACAACCCAGAAGTAGACGAGGTTTGTCGAGATTGTAGGCGAATGTTACCTGATGCGGAGTAGAAGCTGCGCTAAAGGCACGGAGAATGGACAAGTACCGTTCGTAATTCACCCCAAAGGATAAAAAACAGCACCAAAAAAAAACACAACACGGCTACTGAGGCGGCGAGGTTGAGAACTTAGGCAACACAATCACGGATTTATAGTGAAATGGCGGTTTTTTTTTTAAAACAGATTTTATTTCAGTTTAATCTTGTCATGTACTTATTTCCTGAAATTGGAGGCAAAAAACATATGTCATGCATGCAAGTATGTATATGTATGCACGTGAGGCCTAGGCTGGCACAGTGGACTGTGGTCTGTATAAATGGAGGAACAGAGAGCTGTGTGGTGTAAAAAAAAAACACTGATTGGGAAAAAAATATTACGCCAGCGGCGGGCTGTTAAATGAATTTAGGAATTTTTGGAAATAAATCACACCGGCGGCACAATGGCCCCTCACCTAAACACTGTCTATGTAAAATATTTAAGTCAAATAAGTCTTTATCCAAGGCTTTTGTAATAAGCGAACCCCTCTATGAATCTTTTTTAATATTAACCCATTTTGTTTGCATTGCTGCAAATTTTTATAATGAATTACATAATTTTTTTGTCCCCGAGGTCAGCTATTAATTTTTTATCTTTATCCTCTTTAGCAAAACTATTTGACGGACAAAACGGAAAAAATACATTATAAAGGATGATTCCTTTGTTGGATCAAAATCTGTTAAGTATTTGATATTTGCCTTTGTATATCTATGACAACATTATATGCTATTAACTACTAATAACTCTAAGTGAATATTTGTGGTCTTTAACATGGCTGGGTGTAGTAAAAACCAGGGACTGTAACGGTTATAATTAAAAAAGCAAAAGATTACAAAATAAAAGTTATTTCTTAATTTTTACGAAAAAAATTCATATTTAATAATTAAAATTAATTTTAATAATAAAAAATTAGTAATAATTATTAAGTATCAATTTTTATATAAAAATTACGCAATAACTTTTATTTTCATTTTTTATTATATAAATTGAAAAATAAGAATTATTCGATAACTTTTATTTTAAAAATTGAAAATAAAGATTGAATCTATATATCTTTTGATCCGTAGAAGCCAGATCCAATATATATCTATATATATGATCTACAAATCAATATATACCATCTGAAAGGTTTTGTTAAATAGTTAAATAAGTCTGTAATGTCCATGTAATTTAAAACTAAATTTTCTTAAAATTTGGGTTTCATGTATAGGTAATCAAAATCATACATTTTCCATTTTGATAAGTCCAATACAGCAAAACCCAAATACATTGGCTTATCAAATACCACAGAAAGTTTTTTCATTTGGATGGTATAGAACTCGTCATTTATTTTAGTTGCACTATTAAAATTGAATTTTTAAATTAAATTTTTAGCAAAATGTTTTTTTCGACCGAGCTTATGAACATCTGTAGACGCCCATGTAGTTACCAATTTAACCTAGACGCCCATGTAGTTACCAATTTAACCTCTACATGTTTTTCAGGATTTTCCATAGTTTTCCCATAGACGGAGTTGTTCATTAATTTAAAAAAATCTTTTTCAAATTCATTCTTGGCATTAGGTCTATGTAAAGTATTTAAGTCAAATAAGTCTTTAGCCAAGGTTTTTGTAATAAGCGAACCCTTCTGTGAATCTTTTATAATGTTAACCCATTTTGTATGCATTGCTGCAAATTTCTATAATGGATTACATCATTTTTTTGTTCCCAAGGTCAGCTATTAATTTTTTAACTTTATCCTCTTTAGATGCAAAACTATTTGACGGTCAAAACGGAAGAAATACATTATAAAGGATGATTCCTTTGTTGGATCAAAATCTGTTATGTACTTTATATATGTCTTTGTATATCTATATTATAATATACTCCCTTTTTTTTTTTTTTTTATTTATTAATTTTTTTATTTTTTTTTGTTTTTTTCTTTTCCTTCACTACCCCTGCTTAAGGTAGAATAGTAGAAAACAAAATAAATTACTTTAATTAAATTTTTTTAATTTTTTTTTAAATTATTTCAATAAATAATTTAATATGATTTTATAAAATATTAAAAAAAAACTTTAAAACTTGAAAAAAAAAATTAAAAAATACTTTATTGGGGGTGGTAAAATTTATTTAAGGGGGGTCCCTTTTCTGGAAAGTTACTAAAAAATGGTGCTTGGTGGGAGGAAGGTTTCTAAAAGCCGAGTAGCAAAAAAAAAATTTTAAAAAAAAAAAACACCTTTTTCATAAAAAAGAAGAATTTTTTTTTAATTCAAAAAATCTTTTTACTGTATTCAACTAATCATCAATTAAATTAAAAGCAAGGGTATCTAAAATTGATGGCATAAATCTGAATGTGTCAAGAAATCGAATTTCGAAATTGTTTCCATTTGAAGTTTTTATGGTTTTGGACACCGAAATATATTGTTCTTTATTTTACTGGGATTGCATTAATACTATAAGGAATTTTAGCCAAGTCTTCAATAAATAAATGACAATCATACTTAGAAAAATTATGGAAAAACACTGGTATAAATTTACATAGTCTATACTCCAAGTTACATTTAGAATGAGCTGCACCCCTAAATAAACCTGTTAAATGGCAATGATCCCTAACTCTATCATTTAAAAATATTTTTTACAAATATGACAATTTAATGAATCCTAAAATTCAAACTCGTCTTCAGGAGTCATTACGATTGGCTTCAAATTTTACAAGAGAGTCTACAAAATTAAATCCTGCGTTACTACCTGTTTTTATTACAAATTCATCTAGCTTAGAATTAAACGCACACTTAATATTATATAATAACAGTCTTATGTCTTAAAGCAGCATCTGCAGATCCAGAGAATTCAGACAAAATGCTTCCCAATTCCTATATTTCGGGTATAGGTGATAGGAGTCCAAGATCATTACATTACGTTCGTAATTCATTCCGTTTTCCCCAAGTGCTCACTACTACCCTAAAAAAGCAAAAATTTCGGTAATTGGGGGTCTCAATATAGACCCTCCCTAAATATTTAGAAACAATTTGGAAAAACACTGGTATAATTTACATAGTCTATACTTCAAGTTACATTTAGAGACCTAACTCTATCATTTAATAATATTTTTTACAAATATGACAATTTAATGAATCCTGAAATTCAAACTCGTCTTCAGGAGTCATTATGATTGGTTTAAAATTGTACAAGAGAGTCTACAAAATTAGATCCTGCGTTACTACCCGTTTTTATTACAAATTCATCTAGCTTAGAATCCATATTTCGGGTGTAGGTCATAGGAGTCCAAGATCATTACATTGCGTTTGATGTGTTTGGTGTCATTGGAAAGCATTTTTCAAGCCCTTTCCAATAGTATGCTTTATACGATTGTAAGTTAAAAACTGCAACTTTTTATTATAACGCTTAAAAATAAATTTCCACACCTCCGCGACAAGCAGATATCAGCACACACTTGAGGGTTTCGGTGAGTTCGCAGCTCCGCGCACAAGCAGACCCGAGCGCACACTTAAGGGTAGGGGTGAGTTCCCAGGTGGACTCGCCCAAGAGATAGCAAAGGGTCATGTCTTTCAGAAAACCAATGGAGGGAGGATCTTATAGAATACCTGACTCAGGCGCACACATACTTACAGAGTATCCGAGCAAATAAGTATTTAAAATTTTTAAATCAATTCAGCTAAACATAAAACTGATGTATTATAATCAGCCTATGTCCTATGTTCTAGCTACTACAAGTATCTTAGAAACATGTTCTCGGAAAACAATTACTGCAACGTTACTTGTATCCCTTTTCTCCTTACTTACTGAAACCTAAAAAATCTGAAATTTGAATAAACAACTTGAAACATTGACTTATACTTGACTATGCAGTTTACAATTTTATTTTGGTGAGTCCATGAACGTATATCGGTTCTCCATATCGGTACATTCTATTACTTCTTTGAACATGTGCACTGATTTTAAAAACTATAATTTATGGGCTTATGATTTCTGTGCCAGAATCCATACTGACTAAAAGGGCATGCGGGGTGGTGAAGGGGAATCCTAATCACAGGAGACGACAGATAATGGGGTTCGGGGTGGGGGAAACCATGCTTTAATCACTATTGTGTGTCCTTTTTATCTATGTGTTGGAATGGATCGTCACATTTTATTACATCTTTGAACACTTACGCTGATTTTAAAAACTGTAATTTATGGGCTTATGATTTCTGTGCCAGAATCCATACTGACTAAAAGGCTGAGGGGGAATCCTTATCACAGGAGACGTCGGATAATGGGTTTCGGGGTGGGGAAACCATGTTTTTATCACTAATGTGACAGCTTAAAAGCCCATAAATCTGTGCCAGAACCAGCGAAAACTAACTACTAATATTTTAACACGATAGATTCTGCCTAATTACACTCTTAGTTGAATTAAAGGACCCACTTAGGTCGTCCATTAGAAACCAAAGGCCAGAGTCAATCGATATTGAATTAGACTCCTCCAAAATCCTAAATAAACACTAAGAAATCTGTCGACGCAACAGCTCGATATACAGAAATCTCTCGACTTGGATGCCCTCTCGCGTATAGAGAGCCACCATCCAAGTCGGGCTTAATAATACAAAAGAAAGACGTAGATACAAGATGACACCGAGATTAAAGTAGGTAGAGACAAAGGGGTCACCCTTCTAACAAATAAAGGTCAAAAGTTAAAGAAAGAACATATTAGCAAATAAATTAGGATTAGTTAATTAGTTCTCAACGCACTTCGACCCGTAGTTCGAGAAAACTAGATGATAACGACAAACAATAACATATTAGAGGAACTGAAAATGATACGAATCAATTCCAAAGATCTGGAAGAAACTGCGATATACAAACACTAACTCATTATATAACAACGTAGTAGATAGCCCCTTAGCCAGTTAGTTTAGTTTGAAACACCATCCATAAAATTGTTATTTAAATAATGAAAAAATACAACATAAGAGATATAATAGGTAAACTAAATGTAACGTTAGCATTAGATAAACACATTTAAAAATCATTTTACACCTTCATGACAAAACTCATGTTTCCATTTTTGATACAAATTGTTCATCATCATACACACACACACATGATATACACAGACGCAGTGGAACATCGAAACCTTTCGGAGTCCTACTCAAGCTGCTGGCGAACATTTTTCCGGCAAAATCGCTTCGTTTGTCGAGGAAATAAATAAAGTAACCGCGATATGGTGGATGAATAAGTAGCATACCGGCACGTGGTAAGATAAAAAGAGAACCAGTCGTAGAAATCCGAAGTTAAGAGATTTAAAATCCTAAAATCCCTTCAGGTGGTTTTCCTTTCAATATTCCGATATTACCACGGACTAGTGCGTATCTACGAAGAAAAGCTAGTGCGGCAACCAGTTGATTTTCAGGCTTAGCTACCGCGGGTAGCTAGCTGCAACCTTGGCAGGAACCCCGCTTGGTTCAGTACTGCACTGCCGGGTGCCGCCAGACGTAGTGGCAGAAACAAAGTCGGGAATTTCGGTAGAGATCGCCGCAGAGTGCGGAACGCCAAAGAGACTACGAGAGTCCGGAAGCCCTACTCACTCCGAAAAATAGGCGAAGAAGATCAAGTGCCAAAATTCCCCAGCCGAACTCGTAAAGGAGTTGGAGGGCTTGATTGACGGGCTGATATCAGCCTGCATTGAGAAAAACCGGCAGTTCGCCACATATACCAGGGCATGAAGGTAAGCATTAAGGAGCTAATCAGAAGGCTACAAAACCCACCCTCCAAGTGCATGGAGAAGCATGCGTTTACGCAAGCAACGTCAAGCCTCGCTTCCTATAGCCAAGTAGCCAGGGACAGGACAACCAACTCAACCAATCCTCAACTTGAGAGCAAGGAGAGAACACTTAAAATTGGAAAAGGTGAAGACCCCGAGGCTATCAAGGACAACATAGGCCGAGCCCTCGGAGACTGAGCATCCGTTAGTGCAATGGTGGAGTAAGTTCATGTCGAAGTAAGAGACCTGGATGAGCTCACTACAAAGGAGGAACTAGCAGCCTCGGACTCTGCGCGTGTTGGGCAGCAGCTTGATTATTGGACTGGCGCCGCAAGCTGCAAAAAATCTTAAAGGCTGATGTAGCGCTAATAAGCAAGCCGTATAAAAGGACAACAAGGACGGCAACTATCCTGACGGTAAGGAAAACAGGAACTATCACCATTCATACATTCACATACTAGAAAACTAGCCACACCATACTCCTCACAACTCACAGAAGAAAGATAAGTCTAATAACCACAACTCTAATAAGTACCATAACTAAAGAGCAAAGCTCTAAACAAAAACAAACACGTTAACAACAGCGACAGCGAATCCATATAGAACCTTAAGCCCAAAGTAAGACTTAAACTTAACCCGTTAACACTACCAATAAAATTAAGTTACAAGCTTTAATTTCCACTTAAATGTCGTTAATTGTAATTTAATGGTACTTAAAAGGATATGTAAATAACTATAGCCAACTCCTTATTCCCATAAAAAAATATTCACCACATATAATTTCTCTCCAAGAAACTCACAATACACTAATAATATACCAATCCCAAAAACTGCAAAATATTAACAAACACAGCAACCAACAGCAATTCACAGGCGACCTAGAAGCAATAGCCATAAACATACAATCTAAACTAAATTTAAACATATTTTCAAGATTCATATCTCCCACCAAAAACATTACTAACCAGACACTTCAAAACACAACAAGCACCCTCACTAATTATGGGAGATTTCAATGGATGGCATCCTTCCTGGGAATCACCAACAACAAACACACAAGGAAAATAAACTCAAAGATTTATTGACAATGCACACCTTATTCTACTAAACGACAAATCTCCCACAAATTCTTCAACGCACAATGCTTACACATACATCCACCTCACACTCAGCTCTCCAATTTTGGCCCCCCACAATTAGTGGGAAATACTGAACGACCTTCACGGTAGCGACAATTTTTCTATTATCACGACCCTATTTCCATCAACTAATACACAAAAATTCAAAAGGCCCTTCATTAAACTAAAAGAGGCCAACTGGGAAAAGTACAACCTACTTACCCAACAAACAAACGAAAAATACCAAACTTCCCAAAACGTAAACAAAGAAGCAGACCAAATTAACTGAGTTATTCTGCGCATCGCAAACCATTCCATCGTACAAACTTCACCAAATACTCATCCATACAGGGTTCCATGGTGGAACAAGCACCTTGACCAACTTCGAAAACAAAAACAACTTGCTTGGAAATAATTAAACCGAATAATTACAGTAGAAAATGTTATAGACCATAGGCGCAAAAATGTCAGATTTAGGTTAAAACTAAAAAAATAAAAAAAAGAAGCTTCTCATCTTTCACCTCTACCATCTAACCCACTACCCCCTCATCCAAAATTTTGTATAATATAAGACGTTTCTGCAGACTTAGCCCAGTAAAGCAAATTCATGCGATCACATACTTACAAAACAATGAGACAACATTAGCCAGCAACGAAATTGCTAACATATTTGCATGACATTTCTCAGACCTCTTCGGCGACTGGAACTTTTCAGAGGAGTTCCGAAACCACAAATACAAAAGAAACTTTCAAAATTATAGCCTCTCTGCAATAGCCCAAACCATAGAACAAAACATAACATACCTAAAACTTACCTCAGCCCTACAAACCAAAATATAATATCAAATGATTAAAAATAGCTCCACTACCACAAAAACAGAATAAAAAAACTTTTCAATGAAATATTTAACAATCACATACCACAAGCTTACAAAACGACTCTAATCATTTCAATCCTCAAGCCAAACACATACAAAACTAAAACCACTTTCTACCGACCCATTTCGCTCAACACGCCCAAAACACTAGACAAAATTATAGCCAAAAGACTCTGGAGGTTCGTGACTTAGAATAACCTACTGAACGAAAACCAATTCGGTTTTAAACAAGGCAAGTCGACTTCTGACTGCCTACTTTTTGTAGACTGGCTCATAACGAAGTCAAAAATGCACACCTCCTCGTAACTCTTGATTTGTCAAGAGCCTTTGAACTGCAGGAATGGAAAATAGGTCCAAAAATAATCAACTACATCAAAAACCTAGACAACCTCTTTAAAAGTATAGGGAATTGGGGCTCCTACTCAGGGGCATCGCTATCCCTATCCAAATGGCAACACCTCCGTATATGCAAAAACACAATTGCGCTTGCAAGATAAGCTGCGGCAACACACAAAATTCCTACCGTTACTTCATTAAAAATTCTAGAAATAACAATAAACAACAAATATAAATGGAACACCCACATAAATACACTTCTGCATAAACTCCATAGTAAACTAAACATAATGAAATGCTTATCTTGTTTTAAATTTAACTGCCATACATACACACTACTCAATGTCGCGAAGGCAACAGTCATAGCCAAATTAGACTACGGACACTCTCCCAAAAGTATTTTAAACAAAGTAAAAACACCGCTTAACTCTGCAATCCGTATAGACCTCGGATCCTATCGCTCTACTCCAATAAATAACATACTCTACGAAGCAAATATTCCTCCACTAGAAATGATACGAGGCCTTTTAAACTGCCAAACTATCTCAAAAATAATTTTTTTTTAAACACACCAATTCATAAGTTTATCAAGCATACAAAAACCAAAAGAAAAACGCCACCAATATTAGACCAGACAATCAAACTAAGCCTAGCACTTAATCTACCTACAAATCAATAAAACTTCATAAATACAAACCTTCCTGGGCACTACCCAATCTAATAGACACATCACTCCAAACGTACAAGAAACATGAAACATCCCCAGAACATACCGAAAACTATTCGAACACACAGAGAATAAACTTAAACCACATAATCTCATATTCACCGACGGTTCAAAAATTAATGGCACAATAACGTATGCCTTTACAACCGAAAAAAACATTTTAAAATATGGCACTCTTCCCCATTATTCATCTGTCCTCACCTCTGAAACAATCACCATCCTAGAAGCAATCGAAATTATTAAAAACAACAGGGGTAAATTCATTATCTTTTCCAACAGCAGCAATATACTTAGTACAGAACTAGCCGATCAAGCCGCAAAGTCAGCAAAAAATATGCCTCTTATCTTCACCCCAAACATAAATAGCGTAGACATAAAAAGTCATCTTAAATCTGAATTTTCGATAAGACCAAAGGAAATCATTATGCATTGCAGTCAATGGTACCAATCAATTAATAATAAAAAAAAATAATACGAATACGCCACACGCCTGGGACTACTTAAAACAGTCCCACCAAAACTGGACCAGAATTGACCAAGTAAAAATAATACGACTTCGACTACGACACACAAACATGACTCACCAGAACTAAACATGAAACATGACTTAGAACTAAATTCAACACCAATTTGTCCAGTGACATTTCAATAAATCATATCCCAAACTCGTGACCATCACTCCTACAAAACAAACCAACCATATTTAAAAGCATTAACCCCATAAGCCTCCTTGCAACCCTGACTCAGACAACATACAAAAATCCTACTTTTCCTTAAAAGACTGAATAATACCACAACATTTAACAAAAAAAGTTCATAACACATACAACAATCAACTAGCCAATTACTCAATATTATATTAAGATACAGTACCATTGTAAACCAACATAGCCATAGGCCATGGAGCCAGGGCTATATTATATAAGTTAGCTTAGTTTTGTAAACTACTCTATCTATTATAAATACATGAGACATTTGCTGCTCTTCTTCTTCCATGTTGATACTGATGCGCAGTGAGTCGCGGTCAACTACGAGCACTTGTCCGTCTTCGATTTCAGAGCAAACTGAACTCTGCTTCCCTCTCTCCACTTCCCATGGCATGCGCCATGCGGTATTCATCCAATTGTTCATTCCTTTTTGATTTCTCTCTTTCTCAGAGACAACCAACAGTCGACCGCGCCATACTCGGCTGAGACGACACTCTCTTTCGTTCTCAATGCTTGCTCTCAGCAATTATGCAAGTAAAAGGAACCACAAATAACTCGTTGTTTATTTTTTTGTTCCATATTGTTTCTCTTTCTTAACGCTTTACAGTTTAACTTACATTTTGCTTCTTCTTATACATCTCCGACGTATATAAATAGATGCCCCATACATACATACATACATATTTTCTTCCACCTAAAAAAACATACACCTTTACATAGTATCACATATTAAAATACACTATATTATCACACTAATATACAAACGAACCCGTGTAGTTTATACACACCCAAAATTTCCCCTATACTTAAAAAACAACAATTACACAACAGAGCAACATACATACATATTACTAATATCCATATATATATACATAATTACTAACCTACATATTATTACAATTTTACTTACACAATTCATGCCATTAATATATAAGTTATTTGCGATTACTTACAAATAACAATACAGATTTCATCTTAATACAAGTAAATGTTAAAAAAAAGAGTCTGCGATGTACTCCACAGTTGGAATGACATCAAAGCAAGCCTAACGCGACTATACTTAAGCAAGAAAACAGAAGAAATGCTTGTTAGAGAGCTACGCAATCTTCCTGTCGGACTCAGTATGGTAAAATTATTTAACACGAAAAATATTTTAACACGATAGATTCTACCTTAATACACTCTTAGTTGGATTAAAGGACCCACTTAGGTCGTCCATTAGGAACCAAAGGCCAGAGTCAATCGAGATTGAATTAAACTGCTCCAAAAACCTAAATAAACACTAAGAAAACTGTCGACGCAACAGCTCGATATACAGGAATCCCCTCTATACGCGAGAGGGCAACCATCCAAGTCGAGCTTAATAATACAAAAGAAAGCCGAAGAAACAAGATGACATCGAGATTAAAGTAGGTAGAGACAAAGGCATCACCCTTCTAACAAATAAAGGTCAAAAGTTAAACAAAGAACAAATTAGAAAATCAGTTAGGAAATTTGCAAGCACCGGACCACAAGATTAAACAATTAATACTAATTCGGACACATAATTCTCAGCGCACTTCGACCCGTAGTTCGAGAAATTATAGCCAAAAGACTCTGGAGGTTCGTGACTTATAATAACCTACTGAACGAAAACCAATTCGGTTTTAAACAAGGCAAGTCGACTTCTGACTGCCTACTTTTTGTAGACTAGCTCATAACGAAGTCAAAAATGCACACCTCCTCGTAACTCTTGATTTGTCAAGAGCCTTTGAACTGCAGGAATGGAAAATAGGTCCAAAAATAATCAACTACATCAAAAACCTAGACAACCTCTTTAACAATATAGGGAATTGGGGCTCCTACTCAGGGGCATCGCTATCCCTATCCAAATGGCAACACCTCCGTATATGCAAAAACACAATTGCGCTTGCAAGATAAGCTGCGGCAACACACAAAATTCCTACCGTTACTTCATTAAAAATTCTAGGAATAACAATAAACAACAAATATAAATGGAACACCCACATAAATACACTTCTGCATAAACTCCATAGTAAACTAAACATAATGAAATGCTTATCTTGTTTTAAATTTAACTGCCATACATACACACTACTCAATGTCGCGAAGGCAACAGTCATAGCCAAATTAGACTACGGACACTCTCCCAAAAGTATTTTAAACAAAGTAAAAACACCGCTTAACTCTGCAATCCGTATAGACCTCGGATCCTATCGCTCTACTCCAATAAATAACATACTCTACGAAGCAAATATTCCTCCACTAGAAATGAGACGAGGCCTTTTAACTGCCAAACTATCTCAAAAATAATTTTTTTTTTAAACACACCAATTCATAAGTTTATCAAGCATATAAAAACCAAAAGAAAAACGCCACCAATATTAGACCAGACAATCAAACTAAGCCTAGCACTTAATCTACCTACAAATCAATAAAACTTCATAAATACAAACCTTCCTGGGCACTACCCAATCTAATAGACACATCACTCCAAACGTACAAGAAACAT
The DNA here is from genome assembly GCF_018153835.1 of Drosophila eugracilis. Lineage (NCBI taxonomy): Eukaryota > Metazoa > Arthropoda > Insecta > Diptera > Drosophilidae > Drosophila > Drosophila eugracilis. The sequence continues at coordinate 69,970 of NW_024572763.1, read as the reverse complement.
GAAACATCCCCAGAACATACCGAAAACTATTCGAACACACAGAGAATAAACTTAAACCACATAATCTCATATTCACCGACGGTTCAAAAATGAATGGCACAATAACGTATGCCTTTACAACAGAAACAAACATTTTAAAATATGGCACTCTTCCCTATTATTCATCTGTCCTCACCTCTGAAACAATCACCATCCTAGAAGCAATCGAAATTATTAAAAACAAAAGGGGTAAATTCATTATCTTTTCCAACAGCAGCAATATACTTAGTACAGAACTAGCCGATCAAGCCGCAAAGTCAGCAAACAATATGCCTCTTATCTTCACCCCAAACATAAATAGCGTAGACATAAAAAGTCATCTTAAATCTGAATTTTCGATAAGACCAAAGGAAATCATTATGCATTGCAGTCAATGGTACCAATCAATTAATAATAAAAAAAAATAATACGAATACGCCACACGCCTGAGACTACTTTAAACAGTCCCACCAAAACTGGACCAGAATTGACCAAGTAAAAATAATACGACTTCGACTACGACACACAAACATGACTCACCAACACTATTTAGAACTAAATTCAACACCAATTTGTCCAGTGACATTTCAATAAATCATATCCCAAACTCGTGACCATCACTCCTACAAAACAAACCAACCATATTTAAAAACATTAACCCCATAACCCTGACTCAGACAACATACATAAATCCTACTTTTCCTTAAAAGACTGAATAATACCACAACATTTAAAAAAAAAAGTTCATAACACATACAACCATCAACTAGCCAATTACTCAATATTATATTAAGATACAGTACCATTGTAAACCAACACGGCCATACTATATAAGTTAGCTTAGTTTTGTAAACTACTCTATCTATTATAAATACATGAGACATTTGCTGCTCTTCTTCTTGCATTTTGATACTGATGCGCAGTGAGTCGCGGTCAACTACGAGCACTTGTCCGTCTTCGATTTCAGAGCAAACTGAACTCTGCTTCCCTCTCTCCACTTCCCATGGCACGCGCCATGCGGTATTCATCCAATGGTTCATTCCTTTTTGATTTCTCTCTCTTTCGTTCTCAATGCTTGCTCTCAGCAATTATGCAAGTAAAAGGAACCACAAATATTTTCTTATTTTCTTTCACTTAAAAATACATACACCTTTACATAGTATCACATATTAAAATACACTATATTATCAAAAAAATTTCCCCTATACTTAAAAAACAACAATTGCACAACACAACAACTTACATACATATTACTAATATACATATATATATCCATAATTACTACCCTACATATTTTTACTATTTTACTTACACAATTCACACCAAACAACAATACAGATTTCATCTCAATACAAGTAAATGTTTAAAAAAGCCACCAAAGCAGATTATGGTTCACGGCACCGCATTTTTTTCAGCCAATTTTAAATTGCAAAATAATTGGAAACAGGTGGTTAATGCCCTCCTCAAAACAAACACATTTACAAATCAAGTGATACCTCCAAGACAACACTCGTGTTTAATTTTAAGGTATCCATTTTTGATACAAATTGTTCATCATCATACACACACACATAACAGACACAGTGGAACATCGAAACCTTGCAGACGCTTGCGAACATTTTTCCGGCAAACTCGAAGCGAATCTGTTGAGAAAATACATAAAGTTAGTGCGAGTGGGTGAGTAAGTACCGGCACGTGATGAGATAAAAAGAAGAACAGTCGCAGAAATCCGAAGCTAAGGCAGCGTGGAACGGGGTACTCCCGCGCTCTCATCGGGTGGTTTTCCGATTGAACATTAAAAAATAATAATGAACGGGGTGTTAGTAAATAAAATACAAACAACCTATTACATTGAGTTCTGAATTAAAACTGTTCTTTATTTTTCTAAGTCCCTGCTTAGTTAACTACAATGGAAATCTTATTCTAATCATATATGGTCTACGAAGAGACCGCGTCTGCTTGCCTGCGCGGGAGGGTTATCTTTTGACCCCTGCGTCGGTACTCTTGATGCAGCGTTATATTTTGGGTAGCCTCAAGTGGCCTGCACTCACAGATTACAAGTGCTGAAACTGCACCCTTGTTGGTTTCCAATAGGAAATCATAACGTATGGCTCCTAATCGATTTACATTGTGACACTCGAAACATGACGAGCACTGAGGTCATAAGATTATGAGTTCAAATAACATACAATTTAATTCTTTTTGTTGCAATACAAACGTTAGTGGACTGTATATTGTATATTTTATTCGATTTAATTTATTTTGCACCTACTCATCTTGCAACTGCCCGGATTTTTATAACTTTATTATTTTTATACCCGTTACAGGAAGAGTAAAAGGGTATATTCGATTCGTTGAAAACTATGTAACAGGTAGAAGGAAGCATTTCCGACCCTATAAAGTATATAAATTCTTGATCAGTATCAATAGCAAAGACGATTGAGCCGTGTCCGTCTGTCTTTCCGTATGAACGCTGAAATCTCAGGAACTATAAGAGATACAAAGATTAAGCATGAAGATTCTTGAGTTCTCTACGCAGCGCAAGTTTATTACAACATCCTTCCACGCACACTCTAACGCCCACAAACCGCGGCATCCATAATATTATTTTAAATGCCTTCGTTTGACCTTGTATAACTTATTTCTGTTAATATCTATCGATTTAACAATGATTTTTTTATATCGGCACATCGGAAGAAATTAAAGTTAAAGGGCGTCATATGGGCAGTGACGACACTATCAGTTACTCAACATGCTTTCTCTGACAATAAGTGGATCCTTGTGAATTTCCACTAGCAAAATGAATTTTTTAAATTTCATAAAACAGTAACGGGTATCTTATAGTCGCGGCCCTCGACTAGAGCGTTTCCTCTTGTTTATTTTTTATATAATTTTTTTAAAATTGTTTCCTAAATTAACATATCTTTTTCAATTTATTATTTTTTAAACATTTAATATGTTACTTGGTATAGCTATGGCTTGCAATTGCCTTCGTATGTTTATTTTTCTTATAAAATATATGGAAAATATTATTACTATGACAAACGTTTAACATTAACGAAGTATGGCCAGTTTGTGCGTCTTTAGATCATTAATTTTGTTTAACAGCTTTTGGTGGTGCTGTGTGGTTAACTAAAGGTGTACCTAACGGATTCCATATAACTTTAGGTATCTCGCTCATCTCTCCTATGTGTGACAACGCCAATGTCCCTTGATTTTCTAACTGAATGCTGTGATGAGCTACCAAGATATCATTATCTGTTCGAGCAGTACAATCAGATCTAATTGTTAAAATCCCTTGTTCCGGTAAATCAGTTATCTCTAACTTCGAGTTGCTGCATTGAACTCGAGCCTTATTTTTCTTAGTATTAACCTGAACCTTAAACAGCCAACTACTTCTTCGGTCTAATTCAACCCAATATGACTTATCGTCAGTGATTGCATTGTTCATAGAATGAATGAATGAAAAAATCATGAATTGTTGTAGCCGCCTATCATATTTTCAGGCGGCAGATGGCAGCTCCCGACACTACCAAGCTGTCATAATCATTAGGAGTAAGATTAGGGGTCCCGCTGATGCCGTGCTATCTTCGTTTGGCACTGTGCTGAACTTCGACGCGATTATAAGTCGCTTGGACTTCACGTACAGTGACAAGCGACCGATGCATGTCATCGAGCAAGAGTTGGGCACCCTAAGACAGGGTGGCCTAAACTTGTTACAATACTATGATGAGGTCGAGAAGAAGCTCACCTTATTAACAAACAAGGTCAACATGTCTTACGACGCAGCTATGGCCAAAGTATTGTGCGACAAATTCCGCGAGGATGCTTTGCGAGTATTCATCTCCGGGCTCAAACGCACCCTTACAGATGTGCTCTTCTCAGCAAAGCCCAAAGACATGCCGACGGCTCTAGCCTTGGCACAAGAAGTTGAATCCAATCATGAGAGGTACATCTTCGCAACAACGTTTGCAAGAAGTCAAGAGGATAAGGATCATAGGCCAGCTCACAAGACGCCAGAACGTCAGCAGGACAAGATCCCCTCTCAGCCAGGCCAACAATTTGGCACCAACAAAAACCCGCACTTTAGTAGGCAACACAAGGCGCAGGTTCATTCCGAACCACGCAATAATAGGCCCCAACAGGAACCTAAGGATGTTGACCCATCCGTTTCTAAGATGTTACAGCAGCCCCCAGACCCAGCTTACCAGAGTAGGAAGCCAGCTACGTCTGACCGAACGAACATACAAAAGAAGCAAAGGGTTAACCACATCTCACAGGGTGGAGAACAGGCAGGAAAAAATTATGCCAGCGCAGCCTCCAGGGCAGCATCGAAAATCGAATATGCCATTGAGGAATACGATTCAGATGCAATACATTTTTTAGGTCAAACTACCTGCTACCCTACCTCAGAAGGAGAGTAGCGGGGAACGTTAAAAAATTCCTTGTAGACACGGGCGGCTCTATGTTAAAGAGCAGGCGTTTGAAAGACCCTAACGAGGCTCTGCCATATAACACCTCAGTTGTAGCCACCGTAAGAACAGAAAATGAAGAGCCCATTTATGCCAAATTGTACCCGTACCCCATGGGGGCGGCTGATTTTGTCAATAAAGAAATTCAAAATCTATTAAACAATGGCATAATTCAAAAATCATTGTCTCCATACAACAATCCAATATGGATAGTAGACAAGAAGGGCACTGATGAAGCAGGTAACAAGAACATGCGACTAGTAATCGACTTTCGGAAACTTAATGAAAGAACGGTGTCTGACAAATACCCCATGCCAAATATCTCTATGATATTGGGGAATTTGAGCAAGGCCAGATATTTCACGACACTGGACCTTAAATCGGGCTACCATAAGATCATGCTTGCGGAACGTGATCGGGAAAAAACTTCCTTTTTGGTAATCGGAGGGAAGTATGAGTTTCGATGACTCCCTTTTGGCCTGAAAAATGCAGCCAGCATATTTCAGAGGACGATTGATGACATTTTGCGCGAACAAATCGGCAAATTTTGTTACATATATGTGGATGATGTGATTATTTTTTCAGAAAGCGAAGAATTCCACGTCACACATGTAGATTGGGAACAAAAAAGCCTTTATGAAGCCAACATGAGGGTTTCAGTAGAAAAATCGCGCTTCTTTAAAAAAGCGTACATTTTCTGGGATTCATAGTCAGCAGTAGCGGTGCAACAACCGACCCAGAGAAGGTCAAAGCCATTCAAGACTTCCCGGAACCAAAAGCCGTGTTTGAAGTCAGATCGTTCCTCGGCGTGGCAAGCTATTATAGATGTTTCATAAAGGACTTCGCAGCAATCGCAAGACCCATCTCAAACATCTTAAAGGGCGAAAACGGAAGTGTTAGTAGGCATAGGTCATGAAACATACCGGTACAATTCTCTGAAACACAGCAACAAGCCTTTCAGAAATTGCGAGACATCTTGGCATCCGAAGTCGTGATGCTGAGATACCCAGATTACAAAAAGGCGTTCGATCTAACGACGGACGCCTCGGCCTATGGTATCGGCGCAGTCCTAACTCAAGAAGGACGCCCCATAACAATGATTTCGAGAACATTAAAAGACAGAGAAATCAATTATGCCACCAATGAGAGGGAGTTATGGGCCATTGTAAGGGCTTTGGCCAAGCTACGGCACTACTTATATGCCGTTAAAGATATAAATATCTTTACCGATCACCAGCCATTAACCTTTGCAGTATCGGAATCCAATCCGAATGCAAAAATCAAAAGGTGGAAAGCTCGCATTGACGAGTCTGGTGCGCGTATTCATTACAAGCCTGGTAAAGAAAATCTTGTTGCTGATGCACTTTCTCGGCAGCAACTAAATGTGATAAGGGAACAAGAGGTTGAATTGTGCGCTGCCACTATACACAGCAAACTCCCCCTGACCCACACAATCGAAACAACGGATAAGCCTATGACGCCCAGGGCGCATAAAAGTTGAAATAAGGAATAATATTAGGAAGTAAAAATAGCCGTAAGGACAATCATGGAGTATATAGGATAGTTCGTTTTATAGTTATAAGTAGAAAAAACACTGAAGTACTCGTTTGTTAAGTTGATTAGTTAAGAAGAAATAAATTAGATTTGAATTTGAATGCGCGGGCGCGCCTTAGTAAACCAAGATCGGCCACACTGCCGGGCCGAACGGGCACACCACATAAAGGGATTTTCAGGAACGGGCACCCTGACTGCAGCCACGGGGTATATAAGGCGGACCGGTTTCTATCAGCCCTCTCCCGCAGTTGGGCACCCTCACCAGCACTAGTCACTTTTTGGTAAATCTAATAAATTCGACCTCGGTCATACCGAGGGAGCACTGCCATCGGCTACTCGCCGATGCTTGCCCGCAGCAGATCCACTGGATCACTGCCGGCACGCTCGCAACAGCCTCACCAGGCTTTGCGTCTCTTACGCGTCAGACCCCAAGGGCCTCGCGTCATCTCTTGCAAGAGCCCCACAGGGGCTTTGCATCTCTTACGCGTCGGACCCCAAGGGCCTCGCGTCATCATCTTACCCGAGACCCACTGAGTTTCAATTCACTCTTTCTCATAACGAACTCCAGGGTTCTTTTCTTTTCTTTCTTTTACATTTACACTCGCTGGCGTGACTGGCCCCGGGCCAACACACGCTCCATCATTTCTCTTTTTCTCTCCCTTTCTTAGCTAGCGGATCACCAAGACGGACCCCCGGATCACCCACGGCCCACAACGGAGCATCGTACCCGCGGCTACCCCTCGCCGGAAGCTCACCAACCGATCCCCTGTGAATTAACTCTGTAACCATAGATATGAAATAAATAACTAAGATCTGTTCTATTCTTAACTAAACAAGCTGCGTCTTACTCTGGGTGGAATCTTTTTTGCAGCAACCACGCCTGACATCAAAGTAAATATTGGAACGAACTGCTGGTATCCGGTGAATTGTCCCAGCCACCCCAAAGCAGGACCGTTACAAGCCCTTGAACTGTTTTCAAAATCAGATTACTCTAGAAGAGGCACGCTTTCCGTTAAAACGCAGCTTCGTACTCTTCGGAAACAAGAGACGACACGCGGTCAACATTTCCTGCAAAGAGTCATTACTGGATGAGCTCGCAGACATTATTGTTGCTAAAGGCGTAAACGCCATTCATTGCGATCTGAACACACTAGCGATGATACAGGATGATTTGGTCCGGCAATTCCCCGCCACCAAATTCTGGCACTGTAAAAACCGTGTAACGGATATTTTCGCAGCCACGGAGAGGCGCGAAATCATGACTGCCGAACATAATAGGGCTCACAGATCGGCACAGGAAAATGTCAAACAAGTACTCTCCGAGTATTATTTTCCCAAAATGGCTAAACTAGCCAATGAAATCGTTCAAAACTGCAAAACCTTAGCGAGGGCCAAATATGATAGGCATCCTAAGAAAAAGGAAATCGGCGAGTCACCGATCCCTTCCTGTGCAGGGGAGATGTTACGTATTGATATCTTCTCAATGGACAGAAAATACTTCCTAACATGCATCGATAAGTTCTCAAAGTTCGCAGTCGTGCAGCCTATCCCCTCTAGAACGATTGAAGACCTCAAGCCTGCACTGTTACAGTTAATAAATTATTTCCCAAAGGCCAAGACGATCTATTGTGACAATGAACCGTCATTGAATTCACATACAATCTCAGCCATGTTGACAAACCACTTTGGAGTTAATATCGCAAATGCACCACCCTTACACAGTGTATCGAACGGCCAGGTGGAACGCTTTCGCAGCACTCTGGCAGAACTCGTCAGATGCCTTAAAATTGACAAAGGCATCAGCGGCACTGTTGAGCTTATTTTACTGGCCACTGCCAGGTATAACAAGTCTATTCATTCGGTCATCGACAAGAGGCCAGCTGATGTGCTTCAGACTCAAACGGACAATCAGCAGTATGAAGTACAAGATAGAATAAAAAACGCACAAGAAAAGCTCAGAAATAGGGAAAATGCGTCTCGTCTCGACGTTGGTGAAAAAGTATTGGTAAAATCCAACAGAAGGCTAGGGAATAAACTCACACCCTTATGTGAGGAAAGAGCTGTAGAAGCAGACCTGGGGACCACGGTCCTCATTAAGGGGAGGATGGTCCACAAGGACAATCTTAGATGATAAAATAAAATAAAAATAAGCCACTTGGCATAGTTCATTACTACCATAACTATAAGTTTCATAGCCATTGGCATAGTTTGTTTTAAGTTTATTTCGGTGGTGGTGGAAACCTCTTTATGAGCAAAAAAATAGCTTAAGTTTAATCCCACAGGTTCGGACCCATACTTTGTCTATTCATATCCTTGGCGTCGGCTCACATTACTGATTATTCGCAGGCCAAGTACATTCCCATCGTTGATGGTGAATTCCTAGAATGGGAAGAGTTCGCATTCGTCACACACACAGCGAACCTCTCAGAATATGCGCGCGTGATAGAGGAGACGAGCAGCATGATCGACATGTTTCCGCTATCCCACATGAAGAAGCTTCTAAGCGTGGATACCGCTCACCTCCAAGATTTGTTAGAGTCGTTGGGCGTTCATCACAGAGTAGCTAGGAGTTTGGACTTCTTAGGATCAATGCTAAAGGTCGTAGCAGGGACACCGGATGCCGGTGACTTAGAAAAAATCAGATTCAATGAAATGAAGTTAGTTGAGTCGAGCAATAGACAAAATCAAATCAATACTAAAATTCAAAACCAAATTAAGCAACTAACCTCTACCGTCAATTTAATTTTGAGATCGGCCAAAAACTCACAGATAGATACTGGACATTTATATGAGACACTACTTGCTAGAAACAGAATGTTAATGACAGAATTACAGAATTTGATGCTTGCAATAAACCTTGCTAAAATTAATATTGTTAGTCCGAATATTTTAGATCACGAAGACTTAAAATCAGTTTGGCTAGAGGAACACACTAACATACCCATTGGGGATCTTTTGTCTGTCTCGTCCGTAAAGATTCTGCAGTCTGCTAACATATTACATTTCATTATAAAATTTCCTAAAATTAAACTAGCCTGTAAGAAAATAACAATTTTCGCGGTCGCCCATGGTGAGACGATTTTGCAGATAAAAGATTACGTCATCGCGGAATGCAATGGAGAAATTCACGCCATTAAGAACTGCTCCGTATCACCAGGAGCTACGTTCTGCCGTTTGGCAACAAGAGTTCATGTGCGAAAGAACTGCATGCAGGTGGGGTGGCGCACTGCCGAATACAAGACAGCGATTTTCAACCAATAACTTATGTCGACGAAGGGATCGTAATTATCAACGACCGAGCAGCCAAAGTCCGAGTGGACAGTGGGACGGAAGTCTGGATACATGGCACACATCTCGTCACCTTTGAAAAACAAGCTACGATAAACGACACCCTTTTTAGCAATCATGCTTACACTCAGAAGAGAACTCCAGGGGCAGCCAGCTTCCCTCTGTTGAACATCACCGCCAACCAGGATGTCCTCAGCCTCCCGTATCTTCACCGCTTGAGTGAAAGAAATTTGGAGTTCATCAAGGAGTTCAGAGAAGAAATCGACGACCACCAGACGGCAAACACAGCATATTTGCGTGGCCGCTGTGAGCTTATGTTAGCCTTAAGAATATTCCCTGGAGTCAGTTCCATTCAAGAAGCTGAATAAAGAGCACAAGCACATTCACAGAATAGCTCCGGCAACTGCCGTTAACCATTTTATTATTCCAAACCTGACTGAGTCTCTAGGCCAGCAGGCGAAGAAAGACAGTCACCCTTCCATCATAATTTTCCTAATCTACAGTGGAGAGGAGTAACCAGCCGGCATCCTTTACGGAGACGGCTGCGAGGGAATCACCTAGAAGGAAGATACTCACCGAGTGGACTTCGTGGGAGAAAAACATTAATTTACATATATGTTGTCATTTTGCCAGACATTCTATTTAGAATAGTGATTTTGATGACATCGACGATTTTGACCGCCCATATAGGACGCGTACTGAACCACTGATGATTTTTGTAATTCTGCGCAATGTTTGGAAAACCCAATTCATATAAGCTTTCTGTGATCTACAGAAGTTTTTTGGCAAGGTTATAGATTGCGTAGATTCAAATAATTTGTATTCGCCCATTTCAAATATCCATTAAATGTTTTGCAAATATTCTGTGATTGCACACATAATTCTGTAATACGCAGTACGTTGTTCTGGAACCAGCAGAGAAAGATTTTTTTGTCGATGCAATTCCCAATCGAGCAGGTCATTTGCTGGTCGATTTGGAGCAAGTATTCCCGGTTGCACCAATGTCTTGTTAGCGATATATACCTGCTTAATTTCTATATCTTTGCCACATACTCCCTCAGCTGTTAGGAGCTAGAGCTGCAAACAATAAAAATGCAGTAATGCCATCACCTAATGGCACAGCTGATCAGAGCTTTCAACTTTCATTTTTAAAATTTTATTAAATTTTCCAATTTTTCAATTTTTACGATTTTCTTTCTTAGCACACCCGGAGCCCCTCGAACACCTACAAAAAATTTCATCAAAATCGGTCCAGCTGTTTACGATTCTATAGCGGACATACATGGTTACATTAATTTTTATATATATAGAATAAGAAGATTATGATTGTTAAAATTGTTAAATTGTAAATTTCATCGGCTATTGTTTGTTTGATTAATGTTTGTAAACAAAAGATACCAAAAAATTTACTTCAAAGAAAAAAATACTTTTACCCTCTTTTCTATCAAGCCTTTTGTATATATATATATATATTATACAGCAGTAAAAACGTAACATTCAAATAATACCTCACAAGCTGTAAGTGACAACACTGTGGAGTATAAAAGAGCCAAACATATATTATACGCATATTAATTAAGTGAAACACTGAGTATGTACCTTTTCCCAACCATTCCACTTGTATGTGCTTCGTTGGATTTCAACATTATGTATTTGTCCATAAATATCACCAAAAAATTATTTTTAGAATAAATTCCATGTTTTTCTTTAAAAGTTCCAAATGCTTTTAAAATACCGAATTTTCTTTTCGCCGGTTTAGTGTTGTTTACACCGATATATATGTGGTTAGGTCGTCAAAAAAGTTAAGGCTTAATAATGTCTCTAAACGAAAGTGTTCCTGTAAATACATTCCGGAATTATTTAAATATTCTTAACGATCCCTCAGCAAAAGATGAAATTAAGCTGAAAGCTACACAAGAACTTAGTGAGCATTTCGAAATGATAATGCAAAGCCCAGCGTATCCCTCTTTCCTGGAAAATTCTTTAAAAATATTTGTGCGTATACTCCAGGATGGCGACCCTCAGTTTATTCAAGAAAATACAATGCAGCACGTAAGTTCTTTAACCTTAACAGAGTTATGTACATATGATCCCCAAATATTCACCTCATAAATAAGTTTCCAACCAAAAATTTGGTCCTTTATGAGTTTTCCTTCACTTTTCGGACAATACGTCTCTCCTCGTGGTCATTAAAAATATTGTTCGGTACATCACGGCCCTTATGTGCCACCCGATTTTCGCGAAAAAACCTTTGGGTTATGTATGGGTTTATACTAGAGCTTGAGGCAACCATTTCCCGGATGTTCCACATCCTTAAAATGTTTAAGGACCAATTCGCTTTGTTCAATAGATGTTCGTGGCGCCATAGTTAAAAATCCTCGTTAAACCGTAATTTTTGAGTGTCCCAAGCCTCGAAAACTTATAAATACGATTTTGTTAATATATTTTTACTAGTATTTAGAAAAAAATGGATTTAATAGTCGTAGTTTAGGGTTATTAACCGTTAAAGTGCTTGCACGAAAAAAGCTTGTGCGTCAGAATTGCCCTATTTTTTAGCTTTGGTATGAAAAATTCTTTTGTTTTTTAAATTAGTACAAACTTTTGTTGTTGTTATTTTAATAATATGCGTCATTCTTAACATTACTGCGTTTAAATTTTATTTGATATCTCTGCTAGTTTAGTAGCAGTGTCAAATTTAAATTTTGATTTATTCTTGCACGAAATAAGCTTGGAGCCACTGTACATACTTTTTACTTTGCATTACAAAAACAACACCTTATATTCAATTTAAAAATTGTAAAAAAAAAAAAATATGTCGCTATTATATATGTAGGTTTTTATGATGCTCCCAATGCGAATTGTTATTTTCCGATCAAGCCACAAGCCCACAAAACCCGAAAAACAAAAATGCTAAAATCTCGGAAACTATAAGAGCTAGAAAGTTTTGATGAAGAACACGTATTTAAGATATGCCACTGTAACTTACCCCTTGTGTTCATCTGCCCACGCCCACTCTAACGCCCAAAAACCGCGGAAAACTGTAGTGTCTTTAGTATTTAACGAACCCCTTGGTTTAACCTCATATAACATATTATTTCTGTCAATCTCTATCGATTTACCAAAGAACTTTCAAATCGGTACATTATTTCGCTATTTATGAAGAAATTTAGGTTATAAGGCATCATATGGGCAGTGACGTCACTATCAGTTACTCTACATGCTTTTTCCGACAGTAGATGGCACTTTGGAAATGTCCACCAGCACAATGAAAATTTTAAAATTGTTTAATACAGTAACAGGTATCTTTTAGTCGCGGCACTCGACTATAGCGTTTCTTCTTGTTTTTGAATATAAACTTATATTTATTCAGTGAATAAAATTTTTAGGATTGAATAAATAAAAAGGGGTGAGGAGGTGGTCATTAATGGCGGCATATTGGCGAAAAAGTGTCCCACTAACGGAAGTGTTTGAATCGGAACCCGTGATATATTTTATCTATTAAATTAACTACTATACAGAAATATAAACATTTTAAAAGGGTTTGAAAACAAAACTTAGATTTCGCATTTATTTCTTAACGAATTATTTTTTTTAATACAAATTTTTTAATAATTTTGGCTGATTGTATTTCATTTATTAGTTTAAACCCTTAGGAACATTAAAAAAAAAAGTGATGAAGGTTGGTTCATTATACAGTTGGTACCTATTTTATTCGTACACCCATGAGTTGTAAGTTTATTCCTTAATATCTAGAGAAATACGTAAAGGAAATTAAAATGTAATAACTCCAATAAAAGATATACATTTCAAGCATATATTTTAAACATAAACTTAACAAGTTTTAACTTAAAGACTAGATAATTTCCTAACACAAAAAACAACAATTTATTTCATCATTATGCCACAGCCACTCGAACGCCCATAAATCACGAAAAACTGAAACCGCTGAAATCTCTGGAACTATTAGGCTTAGAAAGTTGAGATTAAGTAAGTGTAATCTTGACATGCCTGCGCATCTTAGGGTGGTACCATTATTCGGTCACTCCCTCTCTTATGCCTTATGCCCACCAAGCTCGAAAGACCGTTTTCCCCTTTTTGTAGGAAGGCTGATATCTCGGTAACTATAAGTGATAGTAAGTTGGGATTAAGTATATGTTAGATTATGGTTAAGGTTTTCCATGTTTAAGCATATGGCGAATACACTTGATCACGCCACTGCCAACTTGAGACTCTTCGCCAGTATTCTAGCATACCGAAAATGATCTCCAGAAAATGCTGCAACGAACATACTTGTATCTCTGTCTCTGGCAGTTGCTCTAGCATACACAACAATCGTAGTGCATATCTCTCACTTAAACCTCTATCCTCACGCAACATCTCTCTCTCATATTCGCATCGAACTATCCTGACCATCTGGCGAATAGATGGAACAAAGCGTACTAACAAACAACCGTTAGAGTGCAGAGACGAGAATTGTCACTTGGTACATTCTTTTACTCTGACAACCATAATTTAAGATCCGACACTGCCATTCTGACAATTACACGTCCTCGGGTACTGTAATCTTAATATTACAATCCGTAATTATAGCTTGTGTTTTCTTTTACTCATCAATTTCAAGTACCATTTATTTATTTGGTATATTTGGTATATTACCTTATGCTTAACATTTTCTCTTTCATAATCTTTCATTGTTTTACATTCTACACAACATTAAAAGAAATTTCATTTCTTATTCTCATTGCATAATTCAATTCATTTTAACATTTTAATTCATTCCATTTGCTTCTCAGCAATTTAAAATTCTACTCTAGTTATTGTCACTATGATTTCCTTTTGATTAAGGGCATAGTCCCGTCAAGAGCGCCACACGCCATGTTCCAACTTTCGTCTTTCACTTGTGGTTGCCCCATGACGCAGATAGCTCAAATCTCAAAACTATATCTTTAACTCATACATTTTAATCAAATATTGTCATAAATCAGCCATGCATAGACTTTGCATCCGCCAGGTTATTTCCATTCGAATTCTCAGAAACATCCGCCAATCGCAAACATTTTCTTATCGAAGTCTATTGCAACTTCATCTCAACCATTCCATAGTCTATATGGACATCTTGTATTCACATAACACATTCTGGAACTTCACTAAACATAAATGGTCCTTTAAACTTTACATCTAATTTAGTTTGATGTCGTTCTTCATTTTTCAGTAAAACAAAATCTTTAATTTTATGTCCTTCAACTGCTGCTTTATTTTTATCGAACCTTATTTTGTCGTAACTAGCTTGATTGTTCATATTTTCAATTGCCCTATCTCTAGCATTGACTTTATCTACCTCCATTTCTGTATCATACGGTGGAGCCAAACCCAAAGGGCGAGCCTCCTTGCCGACAAGCAACTCTAAGGGACTTGCTTTGGTTGCACTACTAACTGTGCAATTAAAGGGAAGTTGTACCTCACCTAAAGCATCTTGCCAAGATCGGTGACTCAATTCAACACTGACAGTAGATTCTTAAGTGAGTTCATCACACGTTCAACTTGACCGTTTGCACGGCTTCCTCCTGTAGCTATGAGATGAAGCTTAATCTTCTGTGATGTACAAAATTCTGAAAATTTCCCACTAGTAAAACATCTACCCTGATCAGCTATTATACGCTGCGGTATTCCGAACAAAGAAATAGATGATTTCATTGCCTGAATACAACTGTCAAAATCTAATCTCAAAGTATCGAACAAATAAACAAAATTTGTTAAGGCATCAATTTGTACTATCACGTATTCCTTAAGATCATTCTTCCAACTTCATTTTCCATTAATGTGGAATGGAATTGGATGTAACTCGGCTTGTATCTTCCCATATAAACCCTTAACAGTTTTACATGTAATGCAGCAAACTTCCTAATATATTTATTCATCTTAGCAAACCAATAACATTGTTAAGTCTTTTCAAGAGTCTTTTTCTATCCCAAATGCATGATGGAACCGTGATTTATTACTTACCATCGAAATGCACGGGGCACTATTGGTACCATAACCGTAAGAGCTTGCATCTGTGTGTAACTCTATTGGATGTTGTGGATCAAAAATAACAAGTACACGCTCATTTTCAAGGATAGCAATAATATTTTTTCTAATATCTTCCAACTCGTTATTCCAATTAAACACACTTTTACTCGAAGTTAAGGAGGTGGTGGCAAGAAATTTAACGCACGAATTTTTCGCGGATTAGGCCTTAACTCTCCAGCTCGTACCTCGTACCCTAAGTATTGTACAGTAGTTTTTAAGAATCCACATTTTGCTATGTTAAAAGAGAATTCCGCTCCAGTCAATACATCCCACACAATCCTCAATCTTTTCATAATTAATTCTATGGTAGATGACACCACCATTATATCGTCCATATAGACAATTACATAAGAATATTCAAGATTTCCCAATGCGTTTATAATGGCTCGCTGGAAAACAGACGGGGCCTTCTTGAGGCCAAATGGCATTGTCAGACACTTGCTACTACTTGGACCCGCAAGTCTAGCAATCTGATCGTTGATAAGTGGTAAGGGATATCTGTCAGAAACAGTATTGTTGTTCAGTTCGCGATAGTCAACACAAAGTCGATCGGACCCGTTCCTCTTTTTAATCAAGAGTATAGGGCTAGCATAGAGAGAACAACTAGGTCGAATAATGTTACAGTTTAACAATTCCGTTATTCTTTCATGTACAATTTCTTTTTCATTCGGACTCAATCGATATGGACGCCTCTGCACAGTTTTGTTTGGATCAATTAATCTAATAGTCATTTCACCCGTATTAACCTTTGTGCAAGGGATTCCATTAATACATGCAGCTGAAGAGTCTTTCAGTAATTTAATTAAGTTTTCCTTGTCATTACCAATCATTTCAGTATCAACATTAAGTAATAAGGCAGATGGCTCAAATACTTTACAGACGTTTACAGATTTAGACTTAACAAATTCAAATTTATCAGGTGTCAAGATGATTTCGTATCTTTGACTAAGGATTATTATAATATCATTTATGAGATGCTTATCTGTAATGAAACAGTATTTCTACAATATTTTCATTAATAAAAGATTTAGATAGTTTTTGTAGCTTACTGGAAATGGCAGCGTCGCCAATACCTTGTATTATGTCAATATTATTTATAAGTTTGCCATAAAATTATTGCAACACTACCTTGAATAGGCGAGCATTCTGCTCCAGAGTCAAAACAAATAGGAAGGATCTCACCCTGATGTGTCAAAACTCCTTTTGGCTCAGCCACAAAACATTGATTAAATTTCTTCTCAGTAACTGCTCTAGATTTAGCTGCATTATTCGTGCACCGATTCGCAAGATGCCCAAGTTGTCCACACCGGTAACAGGTCACATTCTGCAAATCGCGATGCTGTTTATTCTCCGATCCAGACCACCATTTTATGTCGTTTGTATGTCCTGGTTTCTTGCATAAGTGGCACACAATTTTGACTCGCTTGTAGTCACCACAATTACCATCAGTACTTCCAGCACTCCGCTTTTTGTCAAATGTAAGTGCTTTCAGTTCCATCTGGAGTTGACTTCTAGTTTGTACACGAAAACACCATACGCTGCAAACGGTTGTCAAAATTGGCCATGTGCGCAAGTACCGTGGATACAGCTATTCTTTCGGTGTTCATATTGCGCCATTTTGTGGTCAATGACGTCACCATACGGCTTGCGTACACTGCAGGGCACTCATTGTGGGATGGACGGCTGTTCAGCATATTCAAGAACACAGCTGCCGGCGTTTCCTTAATCTCGACAGGCTGTATAAATAGTCATTTTAACTGCTCTTATTTAATGCCGGGATAGCAGATCTGTGCAAGCCATGCTGAAGCACTGCCCTGCATGCAACTACTCAACATCATGGTAAGTGCGCTGACATCAATCTGCTGTTCGTCCATAATAATGCTTGCTGTTGCACACCATTGAGTCGCATCACCTCCAGTTACATCTGGGTTAAATTTTGGCAAAACCACTTGATTTTGTGGACGCACAGACGCTTGCATAGCTTTACACATTTCGAGAACATTTCGACGAGAATTGTCACTTGGTACATTCTTTACACTGACTACAATAATTTAAGATCCGACATATAGGTATGTATTATTTTTAAACCATCTGGCCACGCCCGCTCTAATGCCACAAGAAGGCGAAAAACCAAAAAAAGGAAAAATCTCGAAAACTATAAGAGCTAAAAAGTTAGGTTTAGGAAAATGAATATTAGAGATGCCATTGCAGCTCCCGCCACGTAACGTGCCATTGCAACTCCCACAAACCGCGGAAAACTGTAGCGTCCATAATATTATAATGAATGTGTTCGTTTGCACTTGTATAACATTTTTTTTTGTCAATAGCTATCTATTTACCAAAGATTTTTCAAATCGGACATTATTTTGCTCGCTTTTGCCCCTCGCCTACTCTTCCACCGCCAAATTATCTTTTTTATACCCGTTACCCGTAGAGTAAAAGGGTATACTAGATTCGTTGAAAAGTATGTAACAGATAGAAGGAAGCGTTTGCGACCCTATAAAGTATATATATTCATAATCAGGATCAATAGCGCAGTCGATTGAGCCATGTCCGTCTGTCCGTCCGTCCGTATGAACGCTGAGATCTCAGGAACTACAACAGATACAAAGTTGAGATTAAACATAAAGATTCTTGAGGTCCCGGGACAACGCAAGTTTATTACAACATCCTGCCGCGCCCACTATAACGCCCAGAAATAGAAAAAACTAAAATTGCTGAAATCTCAGGAACTATTGGAGTTAGAAAGTTGAAATTCAGAAAGTATAATCATTAGACGCAGCGCATCTTATAATGGTTCTACTCTCCGGTCACACCCACCCATACGCCCACAAGGCTCAAAAGACGGATTTCGGATTTTCTAGAAAAGCAGATATCTCGGTAACTATAAAAGATAGAAAGTTTGGTTGCGAATTAATCTTTTCCGATTAAGCCACGCCCGCTCTAACGCCCACAAAACCCGAAAAACCAAAAATGCAAAAATCTCGAAAACTATGAGCTGATAAATTTTGCTTAAGAAAACGTATTTAAGAGATGCCTCTGCAACTTGCCACGAAGTTGCAACTGGCCACGCCCACTCTAACGCCCACAAACCGCGGAAGACTGTGGCGTCTATAATAATATTATGAATGCCTTCGTTTTACCTTGTATAACTTATTTATGTTAATATCTATCGACTTACCAAAGATTTTTTAAATCGGAACATTATTTCGCTATTTATAAAGAAATTAAGGTTATAAGCCTCACATGGGCAGTGACGTCACTATAAGCATACTCCTCATACTTCCTCTGACATTAGGTTGCGCTTTGTGAATTTCCACTAGCACAATAATATTTAAAAATTTTGTAAAACAGTAACGGGTATCTTATAGTCGCGGCACTCGACTATAGCGTTTCCTCTTGTTTTTTTTAAATACTAATACAATTAATACTAATGCTGCTTTAGGACTTGAGAAATTTGGCGTCCTCTTGTCCAGAGATCAGCTGGATGCCTTCGCTTTAGACGTCTTCTAATAGTTGTGTTAGCCAGCGAAGAAGCTGTGACTGTTTATCTGTTCCCTAATAGAGGGAATGTGGAGGTAATCTTCTAGGGGTTTGTTTCTAACGCACCAAGGCGCATTTGCAATCATGCGCAAAGCCCGGGCTTTATAATAGAGGGTAATATTTTAGCATACTATTTTAATATTCATTGTGCTAGTGGAAATTCACAAAGCGCCTCCTTGTGTCAGAAAAATAATTTTGAGTATAACATAAATTTCCTTATACATAGCGAAAGAATGTTTCGATTTGAAAAATTGTTAGCAAATCGATAGGCAGACGACAGACGGACGGACGGACTGACGTACAGACGGACATGGCTTAATCGACTTCTCTATTGATACTTATCAAGTAAATATACAAAGGGTATTTTTTAGAGGTATAAAGTATTAGTGATCAAGATGGCAACCAATTTAACAGTTGTCAAGTGATTTATTTTCAGTTTGGTTTGACAATTTATCCTTAATAGACTTAAGCCTGAACAACGCTTGCAAATAGTGCAATATTATTTCGAAAATATGTCTGTGCGGAATACGTATCTCGCACTACGTCCGTTTTATAGTCTACAAAATCGTCCATCAGAGCAGTTAATCCGGTTAACCATGGAACGTTTTCGCACCACGTTTACTCTTATTGATATACATCCGGCCACGCCTACTCTAACGCAAACAAATCACGGAAAACTGTGGCGTCCATAATATTATAGTGTATGTCTTCGTTTGACCTTGGGGAGCATATTATTGTCAATATACATCGATTTACCAAAGATTTTTCAAGTCGGAACAGTATTTCGCTATTTATGAAGAAATGTATGTTATAACTCATGGACAGTGACTTCACTATCAGTTAATTAACATGCTTTCTTTGACAATAGGTTGCGCCTTGTGAATGTCCACTACCAAAATTAATATTTTAACATTTAATAAAACAGTAACGGGTATCTTACAGCGCGGCAATAGACTATAGTGTTTCTTCTTGATTTACCTTGAGTTACATTTTTTTCGATATCGATAACTTAACTCAGACATATAAAAATGATTATTTTTTATCATATTTATGCTGGACTTCATTTGGTTTTTGTGTTTTTATACCCGTTACTCGGAAAGTAAAATGGTATACTAGATTTGTTAAAAAGTATGTAACAGATAGAAGGAAACGGTTCCCACCCCATAAAGGAAATATCTTCTTGATCAGGATGAATAGCGAAGTCGATTGTATTGTATGATTGTATGTATGTTAAGGGCCTATCTATAGTAGGGCCTACTCTGTTGTGTGAGTCGGCTCAAGATGGCGGTGTCGTCAGCAAAGGTTGATGTAGTTAGGCACTTGTTTAGGGGATGTCAGCGTCCATACGGACAGACGGACGAACAGACGTACATGGCTTATTAGACTCGGCTATTGATATTGATAAGAAATATATACTTTTTTTTTTTTTGACTGCAATGTGTTAGATATTTAGTAGAACTTTTGCGGTTTACGAAATCGTTAATTTTACGCTTTCTTTCAAAATGGAGAGTCTTCAACCGAAACTGCAAGAAAATTGCGGTCAAAATTAGGAAAAAATAAAACGCCTTCCAGGCAATTTCTGGATAGTTTTGTGAAGCGTGTGCATCAGACTGGATAGTTGATGAATAAACCAACACGTTTACGTACTCGCCCAGTTCGGTCCGTCGAATATATCGCTGGGGTTGGCGAATGTGTCAATGACAATCCGTCGACGTCTACTCGGCACCGTGCTCAAGAGTTGGACATTTCGCGAACTTCCCTGCAACGGATTTTAACCAAAGACCTCCGTCTAAGGCCATATAACATTCAGTTGGTTCAGCAGATTAAGCCGTAGTGACTGCTTGGTGACTGATTTACTCTACTCTACATTGGAAATTCACAAGGCGCCACCTATTGTCAGAGAAAGTATTTTGAGTAACTGCTAGTGACGTCACTGTCCATGTGTTATAGCCTACATGTCTTCATAAATAGCAATATATTTTCAAAATATTTGGTAAATCGATAGATATTAACAAAAATATGTCATACAAGGTCAAACGAAGGCATACAAAATAATATTATAGACGCCACAGTTTTCCGGGGTTTGTGGGCGTTAGAGTGGGCGTGGCGTATGGACCTCAAGCATCTGCCTATTTAAGCTCAACTCTGTATCTCTTATAGTTTCTGAGATCTCAACGTTCATACGGACAGACGGACGGACTAATAGACGGACACAGCTTAATCTACTTTATATGGTCGGAAACGCTTCCTTCTACCTGTTACAATCGAACGAATCTAGTATAATGAGAATTGTGACCCCGATAGATAGCACTTGGTATAAATAGAAAAAGAATAATAGAAATAGAGTAATAGAAAACATAAAGGAAAAGAGGACCGAGTCAGAGTTGTGAGAGTAAAGCTTCAAGAGGGTTTAATTTTAAGACCAATTACTAGAATTTGCCTTCTCACTGGAATTGAGGCTGAAGAAATCGAAAATCCTATTCCTCCGAGACCGGAAAGAGGTACTCGATCTAGCCCTTGAATAGACATGCTCGGAGTAATGGCCGTTATGCTTTTCTTTTACGGTAGTGTGCCAAGTGTCCAATGCAAGTTTACCTTCAGGAGACCAACAGATGTGGGCTATTAAAAATTTGGACATTTATTTAGATCCAATGGCAGACGTCGAAATCATAGCGTCATCCTGGGATCTAATTGTGTATTATACTATGTATCCCTATTTTGAAATGATTAAAAGGGGAAAGCTTCTAAATGGCATCATGAAAGCGATATAATAAATAAATAAACTTTGTATGACTCAGGATAGGAAGAAAAATAGGCGAGCTCCTTTTCAGTTTATGGGATCTCTCTATCACATACTGTTTGGGAAAATGGACGGTGAAGGCAGTGAAAACTTACAAGGTAACATGAAAAATCTGTTAGACAACGCAATACTGAAGAGTTAGTTAACAGGAAAACATCAGTGGTAGAGTCAACATTAAATATCCATAAACGAAAAACGGAGGAAGTAAATTCAAATTAAATTGCAAACTCGAGTAAAGAAAATATAACTCAGGTATTGAAAGAAAGTTATTATGTTTATATAGAGTGGATAAATTTCTTTATGGTAACTAAACAGTTAAGTTCCCTAATCGAGAAATGTGAAAAGATTCAATCAGGGGTAATTAGCATACAATTTAATCCGGTGTTATTTGCCCTTGTCTAAATGCCACTGGTCGTTGTTATTGCACCGCATCTCCCCCTGTGCAGATGACAGAGCTTAACCTAAAAATAAAAACAAGGTCAATGATATTTCCTTCACAAAGGTATGTGTTAGACTATATTCTGCTTTTGGTTATTCATTTGGTTGGTCTATGCATAGCAAGAAAGCTTATGATTTGCCGGTTTCATTGTGGTTCATAATGCTTTACAATAGATTTTGTTTTTTTTTTTGGTATAACAATAAATACATTCATTAAAAGTCAATCAGCCAACTTAATGGCTATAATACTTTGAGAACAATAATGAACAAATAACATAAATACATAGCACGAATGAATTAACATGTTTTATAACTAGATAACTAGAGATCAGTGCTAAATACTAGTACTATTAATACTAATGCTAGTTACTGCTTTAGGACTCGGGAAATTTGTCCAGAGACCGGCTGGATGCCTTCGCTTAGACGTCTTCTAATAGTTGCGTTAGCCAGCGAAGAAAATATTTTTTTGTGCTCCGGCTCTCGGGTGTCTTCGGCTTCAAATGAAGTTAAACCGTCGATCGATTTCGGCTACGCGGAGCACAGAATATTATTTTCTGATATTGCTATAGCTATAGATCTGAACTTTTCGTAGCTCGGAGCAGAGCAGAGCAGGTCATTTTCGTTATTCTGCTACGCGATTAAAGGCTTTCTTAACATCGAGGAAGATAGCAGAGCTGTATTGCTAGTTTACAAAGGCATTCAGAATACGGTGCACAACTCGATGGACTAGCTCATGATGCTTCCTAAAACCAAACTGGTGGTCGGGAATGGCGTCCTAAATGGTTCTTACTCCCATAATTCCTACCAAGAAATATTCTCTCGAATATTTTAGAGAATGTAGGTCGTAAACTTATCGGCCTGTATGATTCGACAAGGTTTTCCGGTTTTCCTGGCTTGGGAATCATCGTTATCACAGCACACTTCCATTGGGAGGTTGAAAATGAGAAGAAGAACAGGACTCCCTTTTTAGGCAGAGCCTTAGCAACCCTGCTATCAATGCCATCAGATCCTTGCTGGAGTGTAGCTTTTGAATGAGGAGGCAAACCTCTTTTGGACTTATGTGCTGTATGGGGAGCGCATCCGGAGAAAAAGAGTTGAGAAAGGCCAGTGTATCAGCGACATCCTCCGGGCTCGCAAGGTTAAATGGCTCAAAGCGTTGCTCTAGTTCTTCAGCAAAAACTAATGAGTTTTCTTAATGGGAATCTCTCTGAGAGGCTGTCCTTTTAATTTCCTTGTAGATTTCCAGAGGTTAAAGCCGTAAGGTTTGGTGGGGTCCGCATTGAAGCTCGTCTTCAGCATGTCGATATGCTATTTTGTCGACTGGATCTTGGGACCTCATATATCTACGACGTAATAATCTTTTCAGCCTTACCAAGTCCATAATCTCAGGTTTTAAAAGTGCCTGAGATGGATTGGAAGGGTTGGATACTTGTCCGCAGGTTGACGATTCCGCAGCGATATGAATGTTCCGAGCAAATGTTTCAACAGCATCGTTGATATAACAAGTCGGTTAATTACAGCTTGAAACCGCTGGACACTTGCATTTCAAGGAAGAATGTATGGCCTTTTAAAGACGGTTTTGTCTTTAAATGAGACACATTGAATATTTGAACTTTGTAAACTATAAGACTGGTTACATTGAAAACAGGATTTTATTAATATGGCAGAGCCACCGCGTTTCCGATCGGCAGGATGGTTTACTTTATGAGTATCGTAACCATGCAAGTTGTAGTACGACCTTGAACAAAAGTGTGTTTCACTAACTAGCATAATATCAATATTATGACTTTGTACAAAGAGCGTAGCGTAGGAGCTAGGAACCACTGGGTTTGTCCGAGAAATCGAGGTAGGTAGCTTTTGGGGAAAGGTGGTACGCTTTGAAGTTACCAATTTTCCGCCGAATTTTCCAATCTGCTGATAAACAATACAACCTTTATAGCTAGCTGTATGGTTGCCGCCACAGTTCACACATTTGAACGGATGAACATCCGTTAAGCAGGCCTCCAAGCCGTGCTGTTGTAAGCCACGTCTGACACAGTTGTAGAGTTTTTGGCAATGATTTTTGGTGTTCCCGAATGCTTGATACCGGTGGCATTGCACAACATCATCATTTTTATAAGGGAGCTTAACTTGAACCCGTTGCCAGCAAAAAGTCTTGACCTCATGAACATCTTTATTGTTTGCCGCCGGTTCGAGCTCGACAAAACCCAACTTGACAAACTGTGTTTTGTAAAATCGGCGCCTAGGTCTGTTGACAAACCGAACCGTGTGTCCAGCTAAGGTAAGACTTTCCTTATTGTTGTCACCCGGTACAGAATGATGGATACCATAACAACACGATTGGAACTCTCTTCTTTTAGTTGCCACGAATGGTAGTCAATGATTTAGTATTAGCTCTGTACGCATCTGTACGCAGTATACTGCTAGGATGGATACAGAGTTATTGAGATGGCATTTTAAAGAATATTTGCATGGGTCAACAATCTTGTCGATTGATCTAATGAGATCGTTTAGGTTTTCGCTATGATTAACCACAATAGGGAGTGGCTTGTGGGAGATTGTTCCTGGCATCCAGAAGGACGGCTGGGATTGTTGCTGTTGTTGTTGTTAGTTGATGAGTTATTGGTTGTAGTTTTTCCAATATTGTTTAAGTTGCCGCTGTTTCTGGCAGTCTGCCTTAGCCCGGCAGAAGTACTGGGAGTTTCGATGGGTCTAGTCGGTTGATAGGCACCTGCCACCTCAATGTCAGTGTCAATGTCCGATAGTTCAGAGAAACGGTTAGCAGGTATAATAGTTTTAGGGCTATTGGAGTTTCTTTGAACTTTGCTGACTTCCATGCACTGCTTTACCGACTTGATAAATAAATGGTCGCTTAATCCCAACAGCGACAAGCGGTGACCGTAGCCTAGTGGGCAGGCGCAACCCCTCACACGGGAGGTACTCGGCTCAGACCCACCAAGGAGTGAATTAATTTTTTTTTTTATTTCGAGCGTGATTTCGTCTTCGTCTTTTTATTGTTCCACTTACTGTTCCACTTGTTTTGACTAACTGTTCAACTTGTTTTCGCGACGAGCACAACTAACGGATTATAGAAGCACTGTCTGCGACTTTTACAAACAATTCACCAGAGAATTCATTTTCCCACAGATGTGGACTTATCCATTGACTCTGCACAAAGAATTTGTAGCAATTCACAAAAGAATTACACTTTGCCACAAACGTGAACTTGTCCATAGACTCTACACAATGAAATTCGCAGCAATGCAAAAACGCGTCTGCACTCCACGAACGCATGATCGATACTCATGCCAATTATCTGTAAAAAGATAAAGTTTTGGGACGATACTAACCAAACCCTAATATATATTTGAAAAATAAATAAATTGTCTTTGATTAATAAATAATTTGGGTATAATATGGCTTAATGGCACAAAATAGTTCCGTTCAATTTGCCGCCATTTTGTAAAATTTTTCAATAGTTAAAAAAACATTGTGTCTAGACATAACTGGCGGGCAATAATTAAAAAAGCTTTTGTCTAGACATAACTGACGGAACTATCTTTAAGTAAAGATATTACTCTCATAGTTTGTATATTTTGAAAACGAGATCTCCTGCCTATAAGTGTACCATGCTGAAGCGTCATAAGTTTACGAAAGGACGTTCTCAAAACACAACTTTTCAACAATTGTTGTTTTCTTTGTCCTTCATTTAAAATTTACTGCATCACTAAACAGAATAAAAAGAAGAGGAATCGCTATAGTCGAGTGGCGCGACTTTAAGATACCCGTTACCGTTTTACAAAATTTTAAAATATTATTTTGCTAGTGCAAATTCACGAGGCGCCACCTATTGTCAGAGGAAGTATGTTGAGTACGCTTATAGTGACGTCACTGCCCATGTGAGGCCTTATAACCTTAATTTCTTTATAAATAGCGAAATAATGTTCCGATTTAAAAAATCCGTCGAATATATCGCTGGGGTTGGCGAATGTGTCAATGACAATCCGTCGACGTCTACTCGGCACCGTGCTCAAGAGTTGGACATTTCGCGAACTTCCCTGCAACGGATTTTAACCAAAGACCTCCGTCTAAGGCCATATAACATTCAGTTGGTTCAGCAGATTAAGCCGTAGTGACTGCTTGGTGACTGATTTACTCTACTCTACTTTGGAAATTCACAAGGCGCCACCTATTGTCAGAGAAAGTATTTTGAGTAACTGCTAGTGACGTCACTGTCCATGTGTTATAGCCTACATTTCTTCATAAATAGCAATATATTTTCAAAATATTTGGTAAATCGATAGATATTAACAAAAATATGTCATACAAGGTCAAACGAAGGCATACAAAATAATATTATAGACGCCACAGTTTTCCGGGGTTTGTGGGCGTTAGAGTGGGCGTGGCGTATGGACCTCAAGCATCTGCCTATTTAAGCTCAACTCTGTATCTCTTATAGTTTCTGAGATCTCAACGTTCATACGGACAGACGGACGGACTAATAGACGGACACAGCTTAATCTACTTTATATGGTCGGAAACGCTTCCTTCTACCTGTTACAATCGAACGAATCTAGTATAATGAGAATTGTGACCCCGATAGATAGCACTTGGTATAAATAGAAAAAGAATAATAGAAATAGAGTAATAGAAAACATAAAGGAAAAGAGGACCGAGTCAGAGTTGTGAGAGTAAAGCTTCAAGAGGGTTTAATTTTAAGACCAATTACTAGAATTTGCCTTCTCACTGGAATTGAGGCTGAAGAAATCGAAAATCCTATTCCTCCGAGACCGGAAAGAGGTACTCGATCTAGCCCTTGAATAGACATGCTCGGAGTAATGGCCGTTATGCTTTTCTTTACGGTAGTGTGCCAAGTGTCCAATGCAAGTTTACCTTCAGGAGACCAACAGATGTGGGCTATTAAAAATTTGGACATTTATTTAGATCCAATGGCAGACGTCGAAATCATAGCGTCATCCTGGGATCTAATTGTGTATTATACTATGTATCCCTATTTTGAAATGATTAAAAGGGGAAAGCTTCTAAATGGCATCATGAAAGCGATATAATAAATAAATAAACTTTGTATGACTCAGGATAGGAAGAGAAATAGGCGAGCTCCTTTTCAGTTTATGGGATCTCTCTATCACATACTGTTTGGGAAAATGGACGGTGAAGGCAGTGAAAACTTAAAAGAGTTAGTTAACAGGAAAACATCAGTGGTAGAGTCAACATTAAATATCCATAAACGAAAAACGGAGGAAGTAAATTCAAATTAAATTGCAAACTCGAGTAAAGAAAATATAACTCAGGTATTGAAAGAAAGTTATTATGTTTATATAGAGTGGATAAATTTCTTTATGGTAACTAAACAGTTAAGTTCCCTAATCGAGAAATGTGAAAAGATTCAATCAGGGGTAATTAGCATACAATTTAATCCGCTGCAGAATGAGAGGCAGGCAACGGTGTTATTTGCCCTTGTCTAAATGCCACTGGTCGTTGTTATTGCACCGCATCTCCCCCTGTGCAGATGACAGAGCTTAACCTAAAAATAAAAACAAGGTCAATGATATTTCCTTCACAAAGGTATGTGTTAGACTATATTCTGCTTTTGGTTATTCATTTGGTTGGTCTATGCATAGCAAGAAAGCTTATGATTTGCCGGTTTCATTGTGGTTCATAATGCTTTACAATAGATTTTGTTTTTTTTTTGGTATAACAATAAATACATTCATTAAAAGTCAATCAGCCAACTTAATGGCTATAATACTTTGAGAACAATAATGAACAAATAACATAAATACATAGCACGAATGAATTAACATGTTTTATAACTAGATAACTAGAGATCAGTGCTAAATACTAGTACTATTAATACTAATGCTAGTTACTGCTTTAGGACTCGGGAAATTTGTCCAGAGACCGGCTGGATGCCTTCGCTTAGACGTCTTCTAATAGTTTCGTTAGCCAGCGAAGAAAATATTTTTTTGTGCTCCGGCTCTCGGGTGTCTTCGGCTTCAAATGAAGTTAAACCGTCGATCGATTTCGGCTACGCGGAGCACAGAATATTATTTTCTGATATTGCTATAGCTATAGATCTGAACTTTTCGTAGCTCGGAGCAGAGCAGAGCAGGTCATTTTCGTTATTCTGCTACGCGATTAAAGGCTTTCTTAACATCGAGGAAGATAGCAGAGCTGTATTGCTAGTTTACAAAGGCATTCAGAATACGGTGCACAACTCGATGGACTAGCTCATGATGCTTCCTAAAACCAAACTGGTGGTCGGGAATGGCGTCCTAAATGGTTCTTACTCCCATAATTCTACCAAGAAATATTCTCTCGAATATTTTAGAGAATGTAGGTCGTAAACTTATCGGCCTGTATGATTCGACAAGGTTTTCCGGTTTTCCTGGCTTGGGAATCATCGTTATCACAGCACACTTCCATTGGGAGGTTGAAAATGAGAAGAAGAACAGGACTCCCTTTTTAGGCAGAGCCTTAGCAACCCTGCTATCAATGCCATCAGATCCTTGCTGGAGTGTAGCTTTTGAATGAGGAGGCAAACCTCTTTTGGACTTATGTGCTGTATGGGGAGCGCATCCGGAGAAAAAGAGTTGAGAAAGGCCAGTGTATCAGCGACATCCTCCGGGCTCGCAAGGTTAAATGGCTCAAAGCGTTGCTCTAGTTCTTCAGCAAAAGCTAATGAGTTTTCTTAATGGGAATCTCTCTGAGAGGCTGTCCTTTTAATTTCCTTTGTAGATTTCCAGAGGTTAAAGCCGTAAGGTTTGGTGGGGTCCGCATTGAGAAGCATTTCTTCAAAGAACTCCCGCTTGGTTTTCGTAGGAATTTTTGAAGCTCGTCTTCAGCATGTCGATATGCTATTTTGTCGACTGGATCTTGGGACCTCATATATCTACGACGTAATAATCTTTTCAGCCTTACCAAGTCCATAATCTCAGGTTTTAAAAGTGCCTGAGATGGATTGGAAGGGTTGGATACTTGTCCGCAGGTTGACGATTCCGCAGCGATATGAATGTTCCGAGCAAATGTTTCAACAGCATCGTTGATATAACAAGTCGGTTAATTACAGCTTGAAACCGCTGGACACTTGCATTTCAAGGAAGAATGTATGGCCTTTTAAAGACGGTTTTGTCTTTAAATGAGACACATTGAATATTTGAACTTTGTAAACTATAAGACTGGTTACATTGAAAACAGGATTTTATTAATATGGCAGAGCCACCGCGTTTCCGATCGGCAGGATGGTTTACTTGATGAGTATCGTAACCATGCAAGTTGTAGTACGACCTTGAACAAAAGTGTGTTTCACTAACTAGCATAATATCAATATTATGACTTTGTACAAAGAGCGTAGCGTAGGAGCTAGGAACCACTGGGTTTGTCCGAGAAATCGAGGTAGGTAGCTTTGGGGAAAGGTGGTACGCTTTGAAGTTACCAATTTTCCGCCGAATTTTCCAATCTGCTGATAAACAATACAACCTTTATAGCTAGCTGTATGGTTGCCGCCACAGTTCACACATTTGAACGGATGAACATCCGTTAAGCAGGCCTCCAAGCCGTGCTGTTGTAAGCCACGTCTGACACAGTTGTAGAGTTTTTGGCAATGATTTTTGGTGTTCCCGAATGCTTGATACCGGTGGCATTGCACAACATCATCATTTTTATAAGGGAGCTTAACTTGAACCCGTTGCCAGCAAAAAGTCTTGACCTCATGAACATCTTTATTGTTTGCTGCCGGTTCGAGCTCGACAAAACCCAACTTGACAAACTGTGTTTTGTAAAATCGGGCGCCTAGGTCTGTTGACAAACCGAACCGTGTGTCCAGCTAAGGTAAGACTTTCCTTATTGTTGTCACCCGGTACAGAATGATGGATACCATAACAACACGATTGGAACTCTCTTCTTTTAGTTGCCACGAATGGTAGTCAATGATTTAGTATTAGCTCTGTACGCATCTGTACGCAGTATACTGCTAGGATGGATACAGAGTTATTGAGATGGCATTTTAAAGAATATTTGCATGGGTCAACAATCTTGTCGATTGATCTAATGAGATCGTTTAGGTTTTCGCTATGATTAACCACAATAGGGAGTGGCTTGTGGAGATTGTTCCTGGCATCCAGAAGGACGGCTGGGATTGTTGCTGTTGTTGTTGTTAGTTGATGAGTTATTGGTTGTAGTTTTTCCAATATTGTTTAAGTTGCCGCTGTTTCTGGCAGTCTGCCTTAGCCCGGCAGAAGTACTGGGAGTTTCGATGGGTCTAGTCGGTTGATAGGCACCTGCCACCTCAATGTCAGTGTCAATGTCCGATAGTTCAGAGAAACGGTTAGCAGGTATAATAGTTTTAGGGCTATTGGAGTTTCTTTGAACTTTGCTGACTTCCATGCACTGCTTTACCGACTTGATAAATAAATGGTCGCTTAATCCCAACAGCGACAAGCGGTGACCGTAGCCTAGTGGGCAGGCGCAACCCCTCACACGGGAGGTACTCGGCTCAGACCCACCAAGGAGTGAATTAATTTTTTTTTTTTATTTCGAGCGTGATTTCGTCTTTTTATTGTTCCACTTACTGTTCCACTTGTTTTGACTAACTGTTCAACTTGTTTTCGCGACGAGCACAACTAACGGATTATAGAAGCACTGTCTGCGACTTTTACAAACAATTCACCAGAGAATTCATTTTCCCACAGATGTGGACTTATCCATTGACTCTGCACAAAGAATTTGTTGCAATTCACAAAAGAATTACACTTTGCCACAAACGTGAACTTGTCCATAGACTCTACACAATGAAATTCGCAGCAATGCAAAAACGCGTCTGCACTCCACGAACGCATGATCGATACTCATGCCAATTATCTGTAAAAAGATAAAGTTTTGGGACGATACTAACCAAACCCTAATATATATTTGAAAAATAAATAAATTGTCTTTGATTAATAAATAATTTGGGTATAATATGGCTTAATGGCACAAAATAGTTCCGTTCAATTTGCCGCCATTTTGTAAAATTTTTCAATAGTTAAAAAAACATTGTGTCTAGACATAACTGGCGGGCAAAAATTAAAAAAGCTTTTGTCTAGACATAACTGGCGGAACTATCTTTAAGTAAAGATATTACTCTCATAGTTTGTATATTTTGAAAACGAGATCTCCTGCCTATAAGTGTACCATGCTGAAGCGTCATAAGTTTACGAAAGGACGTTCTCAAAACACAACTTTTCAACAATTGTTGTTTTCTTTGTCCTTCATTTAAAATTTACTGCATCACTAAACAGAATAAAAACAAGAGGAATCGCTATAGTCGAGTGGCGCGACTTTAAGATACCCGTTACCGTTTTACAAAATTTTAAAATATTATTTTGCTAGTGCAAATTCACGAGGCGCCACCTATTGTCAGAGGAAGTATGTTGAGTACGCTTATAGTGACGTCACTGCCCATGTGAGGCCTTATAACCTTAATTTCTTTATAAATAGCGAAATAATGTTCCGATTTGAAAAATCTTTGGCAAATCGATAGATATTAACAGAAATAAGTTATACAAAGTCAATCGAAGGCATTCATAATAATAGTATAGACGCCACAGTTTTCCGCGGTTTGTAGGCGCTAGAGTGGGCGTGGTCGGATGCAACTTTGTGGCAAGTTGCAAAGGCATCTCTTTAATACGTGTTCCTAAGCAAAATTGTGTAGCTTTTATAGTTTTCAAGATTTTTGCATTTTTGGTTTTTCGGGTTTTGTGGGCGTTAGAGTGGGCGTGGCTTGATCGGAAAAAACCAATTCGCATTAGGAGCATCATAGAAACCTACATGCTTAATCCGAACTTTTTATCTCTTATAGTTACCGAGATATCAGCTTTTCTAGAAAATCCGAAAACCGTCTTTTGAGCCTTGTGGGCGTATACGTGGGTGTGGCCGGATAGTAGTACCACTATAAGATGCGCTGCCATCTAAAGATTATACTTTTTGAATTTCAACTTTCTAACTGCAATAGTTCCTGAGATTTCAGCAATTTTAGCTTATAGCGATTTGTGGGCGTTAGAGTGGGCGTGGCAGGATGCTGTAATAAACTTGCGCTGTCCCGGGACCTCAAGAATCTTCATGCTTAATCTCAACTTTGTGTCTGCTATAGTTCCTGAGATCTCAGCGTTCATACGGACGGACGGACGGACGGACGGACAGACGGACATGGCTCAATCGACTTCGCTATTGATCCTGATCAAGAATATATATACTTTATAGGGTCGCAAACGCTTCCTTCTATCTGTTACATACTTTTCAACGAATCTAGTATACAAATACATCTAGTATAAAAATTATGCATTATTATGTATAGTGTTATTGCAATCCATCGTCGAATTGCATGTTTTCATTATTATTATATCCATTACTCGTACACTAAAAGGTTTTATTGTATTCGAGAGATACACAGTTGGGATTGAGCATGAGGATTCTTGGTATGCTTACTCAGCGCAAGTTTATTCAAAATCACCAAAAAATAAAATCGCTGGCATTTCTAGAACTATAAGAGCTAGAAAGTTGGGATTAAGAATGTATAATCTTGAACTGGCAGCCATCTTATTTATTTTAAATATTAGGTTGTCAAAAAAGTGTTGCGGTATTTTTATTGAATTTTCAATTGTTCATAAAATTGGTTACAAGAATGCGATTCAAGTCAAATATGCGCCGTTTTGTTCGATGACGCGTTCCCAACGAGATGCCAACTTCTCATAGAAGCTCGCTTCCCTATTGGCAAAAAACTTGGCAATTTTCACAGGACTCTTGTGGCCAGCTTCAGACTACCAAGCGGGTTCGCCATGGACAGAAACAAGTGGTAATCACTTGGTGCGAGATCCGGACTATACGGTGGATGCAAAAGAACCTCCCATCCGAGCTCCCGGAGCTTCTGGCGCGTCACTAAAGATGTGTGTGGCCTGGCGTTGTCCTGGTGGAAGACAATTCGGCCTCTGTTGATCAAAGATGGCCTCTTCTGCATGAGTGCTGTCTTCTAGCGGTCCAGTTGTTGGCAGTACAGGTCCGAATTGAGCGTTTGGGGAGCAACTCATAGTGGATTATTCCCTGCCAATAACACCAAACACACAGAGGAACCTTCCTGGCCGTCAATTCAGGCTTGGCCACCGTTTCCGTTTTTCGTTTTCCGTTGCTTCACCGCTTTTCGACCACGACCGTTTGCGCCTTACGTTATCGTAACACACATACACACATACACAACCTTTGATATGCTTTTTACAATAAGGAAATCTGTTTCCTCCAAACTCAGGTATTGAAAGAAAGTTATTATGTTTATATAGAGTGGATAAATTTCTTTATGGTAACTAAACAGTTAAGTTCCCTAATCGAGAAAAGTGAAAAGATTCAATCAGGGGTAATTAGCATACAATTTAATCCGCTGCAGAATGAGAGGCAGGCAACGGTGTTATTTACCCTTGTCTAAATGCCACTGGTCGTTGTTATTGCACCGCATCTCCCCCTGTGCAGATGACAGAGCTTAACCCAAAAATAAAAACAAGGTCAATGATATTTCCTTCACAAAGGTATGTGTTAGACTATATTCTGCTTTTGGTTATTCATTTGGTTGGTCTATGCATAGCAAGAAAGCTTATGATTTGCCGGTTTCATTGTGGTTCATAATGCTTTACAATAGATTTTGTTTTTTTTTTTTGGTATAACAATAAATACATTCATTAAAAGTCAATCAGCCAACTTAATGGCTATAATACTTTGAGAACAATAATGAACAAATAACATAAATACATAGCACGAATGAATTAACATGTTTTATAACTAGATAACTAGAGATCAATGCTAAATACTAGTACTATTAATACTAATGCTAGTTACTGCTTTAGGACTCGGGAAATTTGTCCAGAGACCGGCTGGATGCCTTCGCTTAGACGTCTTCTAATAGTTGCGTTAGCCAGCGAAGAAAATATTTTTTGTGCTCCGGCTCTCGGGTGTCTTCGGCTTCAAATGAAGTTAAACCGTCGATCGATTTCGGCTACGCGGAGCACAGAATATTATTTTCTGATATTGCTATAGCTATAGATCTGAACTTTTCGTAGCTCGGAGCAGAGCAGAGCAGGTCATTTTCGTTATTCTGCTACGCGATTAAAGGCTTTCTTAACATCGAGGAAGATAGCAGAGCTGTATTGCTAGTTTACAAAGGCATTCAGAATACGGTGCACAACTCGATGGACTAGCTCATGATGCTTCCTAAAACCAAACTGGTGGTCGGGAATGGCGTCCTAAATGGTTCTTACTCCCATAATTCTACCAAGAAATATTCTCTCGAATATTTTAGAGAATATAGGTCGTAAACTTATCGGCCTGTTTGATTCGACAAGGTTTTCCGGTTTTCCTGGCTTGGGAATCATCGTTATCACAGCACACTTCCATTGGGAGGTTGAAAATGAGAAGAAGAACAGGACTCCCTTTTTAGGGCAGAGCCTTAGCAACCCTGCTATCAATGCCATCAGATCCTTGCTGGAGTGTAGCTTTTGAATGAGGAGGCAAACCTCTTTTGGACTTATGTGCTGTATGGGGAGCGCATCCGGAGAAAAAGAGTTGAGAAAGGCCAGTGTATCAGCGACATCCTCCGGGCTCGCAAGGTTAAATGGCTCAAAGCGTTGCTCTAGTTCTTCAGCAAAAGCTAATGAGTTTTCTTAATGGGAATCTCTCTGAGAGGCTGTCCTTTTAATTTCCTTGTAGATTTCCAGAGGTTAAAGCCGTAAGGTTTGGTGGGGTCCGCATTGAGAAGCATTTCTTCAAAGAACTCCCGCTTGGTTTTCGTAGGAATTTTTGAAGCTCGTCTTCAGCATGTCGATATGCTATTTTGTCGACTGGATCTTGGGACCTCATATATCTACGACGTAATAATCTTTTCAGCCTTACCAAGTCCATAATCTCAGGTTTTAAAAGTGCCTGAGATGGATTGGAAGGGTTGGATACTTGTCCGCAGGTTGACGATTCCGCAGCGATATGAATGTTCCGAGCAAATGTTTCAACAGCATCGTTGATATAACAAGTCGGTTAATTACAGCTTGAAACCGCTGGACACTTGCATTTCAAGGAAGAATATATGGCCTTTTAAAGACGGTTTTGTCTTTAAATGAGACACATTGAATATTTGAACTTTGTAAACTATAAGACTGGTTACATTGAAAACAGGATTTTATTAATATGGCAGAGCCACCGCGTTTCCGATCGGCAGGATGGTTTACTTGATGAGTATCGTAACCATGCAAGTTGTAGTACGACCTTGAACAAAAGTGTGTTTCACTAACTAGCATAATATCAATATTATGACTTTGTACAAAGAGCGTAGCGTAGGAGCTAGAAACCACTGGGTTTGTCCGAGAAATCGAGGTAGGTAGCTTTTGGGGAAAGGTGGTACGCTTTGAAGTTACCAATTTTCCGCCGAATTTTCCAATCTGCTGATAAACAATACAACCTTTATAGCTAGCTGTATGGTTGCCGCCACAGTTCACACATTTGAACGGATGAACATCCGTTAAGCAGGCCTCCAAGCCGTGCTGTTGTAAGCCACGTCTGACACAGTTGTAGAGTTTTTGGCAATGATTTTTGGTGTTCCCGAATGCTTGATACCGGTGGCATTGCACAACATCATCATTTTTATAAGGGAGCTTAACTTGAACCCGTTGCCAGCAAAAAGTCTTGACCTCATGAACATCTTTATTATTTGCCGCCGGTTCGAGCTCGACAAAACCCAACTTGACAAACTGTGTTTTGTAAAATCGGCGCCTAGGTCTGTTGACAAACCGAACCGTGTGTCCAGCTAAGGTAAGACTTTCCTTATTGTTGTCACCCGGTACAGAATGATGGATACCATAACAACACGATTGGAACTCTCTTCTTTTAGTTGCCACGAATGGTAGTCAATGATTTAGTATTAGCTCTGTACGCATCTGTACGCAGTATACTGCTAGGATGGATACAGAGTTATTGAGATGGCATTTTAAAGAATATTTGCATGGGTCAACAATCTTGTCGATTGATCTAATGAGATCGTTTAGGTTTTCGCTATGATTAACCACAATAGGGAGTGGCTTGTGGGAGATTGTTCCTGGCATCCAGAAGGACGGCTGGGATTGTTGCTGTTGTTGTTGTTAGTTGATGAGTTATTGGTTGTAGTTTTTCCAATATTGTTTAAGTTGCCGCTGTTTCTGGCAGTCTGCCTTAGCCCGGCAGAAGTACTGGGAGTTTCGATGGGTCTAGTCGGTTGATAGGCACCTGCCACCTCAATGTCAGTGTCAATGTCCGATAGTTCAGAGAAACGGTTAGCAGGTATAATAGTTTTAGGGCTATTGGAGTTTCTTTGAACTTTGCTGACTTCCATGCACTGCTTTACCGACTTGATAAATAAATGGTCGCTTAATCCCAACAGCGACAAGCGGTGACCGTAGCCTAGTGGGCAGGCGCAACCCCTCAGACGGGAGGTACTCGGCTCAGACCCACCAAGGAGTGAATTAATTTTTTTTATTTTATTTCGAGCGTGATTTCGTCTTCGTCTTTTTATTGTTCCACTTACTGTTCCACTTGTTTTGACTAACTGTTCAACTTGTTTTCGCGACGAGCACAACTAACGGATTATAGAAGCACTGTCTGCGACTTTTACAAACAATTCACCAGAGAATTCATTTTCCCACAGATGTGGACTTATCCATTGACTCTGCACAAAGAATTTGTAGCAATTCACAAAAGAATTACACTTTGCCACAAACGTGGACTTGTCCATAGACTCTACACAATGAAATTCGCAGCAATGCAAAAACGCGTCTGCACTCCACGAACGCATGATCGATACTCATGCCAATTATCTGTAAAAAGATAAAGTGTTGGGACGATACTAACCAAACCCTAATATATATTTGAAAAATAAATAAATTGTCTTTGATTAATAAATAATTTGGGTATAATATGGCTTAATGGCACAAAATAGTTCCGTTCAATTTGCCGCCATTTTGTAAAATTTTTCAATAGTTAAAAAAACATTGTGTCTAAACATAACTGGCGGGCAATAATTAAAAAAGCTTTTGTCTAGACATAACTGGCGGAACTATCTTTAAGTAAAGATATTACTCTCATTGTTTGTATATTTTGAAAACGAGATCTCCTGCCTATAAGTGTACCATGCTGAAGCGTCATAAGTTTACGAAAGGACGTTCTCAAAACACAACTTTTCAACAATTGTTGTTTTCTTTGTCCTTCATTTAAAATTTACTGCATCACTAAACAGAATAAAAAAAATTATGCATTATTATGTATAGTGTTATTGCAATCCATCGTCGAATTGCATGTTTTCATTATTATTATATCCATTACTCGTACACTAAAAGGTTTTATTGTATTCGAGAGATACACAGTTGGGATTGAGCATGAGGATTCTTGGTATGCTTACTCAGCGCAAATTTATTCAAAATCACGAAAAAATAAAATCGCTGGCATTTCTAGAACTATAAGAGCTAGAAAGTTGGGATTAAGAATGTATAATCTTGAACTGGCAGCCATCTTATTTATTTTAAATATTAGGTTGTCAAAAAAGTCTTGCGGTATTTTTATTGAATTTTCAATTGTTCATAAAATTGGTTACAAGAATGCGATTCAAGTCAAATATGCGCCGTTTTGTTCGATGACGCGTTCCCAACGAGATGCCAACTTCTCATAGAAGCTCGCTTCCCTATTGGCAAAAAACTTGGCAATTTTCACAGGACTCTTGTGGCCAGCTTCAGACTACCAAGCGGGTTCGCCATGGACAGAAACAAGTGGTAATCACTTGGTGCGAGATCCGGACTATACGGTGGATGCAAAAGAACCTCCCATCCGAGCTCCCGGAGCTTCTGGCGCGTCACTAAAGATGTGTGTGGCCTGGCGTTGTCCTGGTGGAAGACAATTCGGCCTCTGTTGATCAAAGATGGCCTCTTCTGCATGAGTGCTGTCTTCTAGCGGTCCAGTTGTTGGCAGTACAGGTCCGAATTGAGCGTTTGGGGAGCAACTCATAGTGGATTATTCCCTGCCAATAACACCAAACACACAGAGGAACCTTCCTGGCCGTCAATTCAGGCTTGGCCACCGTTTCCGTTTTTCGTTTTCCGTTGCTTCACCGCTTTTCGACCACGACCGTTTGCGCCTTACGTTATCGTAACACACATACACACATACACAACCTTTGATATGCTTTTTACAATAAGGAAATCTGTTTCCTCCAAACTCAGGTATTGAAAGAAAGTTATTATGTTTATATAGAGTGGATAAATTTCTTTATGGTAACTAAACAGTTAAGTTCCCTAATCGAGAAATGTGAAAAGATTCAATCAGGGGTAATTAGCATACAATTTAATCCGCTGCAGAATGAGAGGCAGGCAACGGTGTTATTTACCCTTGTCTAAATGCCACTGGTCGTTGTTATTGCACCGCATCTCCCCCTGTGCAGATGACAGATATTTCCTTCACAAAGGTATGTGTTAGACTATATTCTGCTTTTGGTTATTCATTTGGTTGGTCTATGCATAGCAAGAAAGCTTATGATTTGCCGGTTTCATTGTGGTTCGTAATGCTTTACAATAGATTTTGTTTTTTTTTTTTGGTATAACAATAAATACATTCATTAAAAGTCAATCAGCCAACTTAATGGCTATAATACTTTGAGAACAATAATGAACAAATAACATAAATACATAGCACGAATGAATTAACATGTTTTATAACTAGATAACTAGAGATCAATGCTAAATACTAGTACTATTAATACTAATGCTAGTTACTGCTTTAGGACTCGGGAAATTTGTCCAGAGACCGGCTGGATGCCTTCGCTTAGACGTCTTCTAATAGTTGCGTTAGCCAGCGAAGAAAATATTTTTTTGTGCTCCGGCTCTCGGGTGTCTTCGGCTTCAAATGAAGTTAAACCGTCGATCGATTTCGGCTACGCGGAGCACAGAATATTATTTTCTGATATTGCTATAGCTATAGATCTGAACTTTTCGTAGCTCGGAGCAGAGCAGAGCAGGTCATTTTCGTTATTCTGCTACGCGATTAAAGGCTTTCTTAACATCGACGAAGATAGCAGAGCTGTATTGCTAGTTTACAAAGGCATTCAGAATACAGTGCACAACTCGATGGACTAGCTCATGATGCTTCCTAAAACCAAACTGGTGGTCGGGAATGGCGTCCTAAATGGTTCTTACTCCCATAATTCTACCAAGAAATATTCTCTCGAATATTTAAGAGAATGTAGGTCGTAAACTTATCGGCCTGTATGATTCGACAAGGTTTTCCGGTTTTCCTGGCTTGGGAATCATCGTTATCACAGCACACTTCCATTGGGAGGTTGAAAATGAGAAGAAGAACAGGACTCCCTTTTTAGGCAGAGCCTTAGCAACCCTGCTATCAATGCCATCAGATCCTGGCGCCTTGCTGGAGTGTAGCTTTTGAATGAGGAGGCAAACCTCTTTTGGACTTATGTGCTGTATGGGGAGCGCATCCGGAGAAAAAGAGTTGAGAAAGGCCAGTGTATCAGCGACATCCTCCGGGCTCGCAAGGTTAAATGGCTCAAAGCATTGCTCTAGTTCTTCAGCAAAAGCTAATGAGTTTTCTTAATGGGAATCTCTCTGAGAGGCTGTCCTTTTAATTTCCTTGTAGATTTCCAGAGGTTAAAGCCGTAAGGTTTGGTGGGGTCCGCATTGAGAAGCATTTCTTCAAAGAACTCCCGCTTGGTTTTCGTAGGAATTTTTGAAGCTCGTCTTCAGCATTTCGATATGCTATTTTGTCGACTGGATCTTGGGACCTCATATATCTACGACGTAATAATCTTTTCAGCCTTACCAAGTCCATAATCTCAGGTTTTAAAAGTGCCTGAGATGGATTGGAAGGGTTGGATACTTGTCCGCAGGTTGACGATTCCGCAGCGATATGAATGTTCCGAGCAAATGTTTCAACAGCATCGTTGATATAACAAGTCGGTTAATTACAGCTTGAAACCGCTGGACACTTGCATTTCAAGGAAGAATGTATGGCCTTTTAAAGACGGTTTTGTCTTTAAATGAGACACATTGAATATTTGAACTTTGTAAACTATAAGACTGGTTACATTGAAAACAGGATTTTATTAATATGGCAGAGCCACCGCGTTTCCGATCGGCAGGATGGTTTACTTGATGAGTATCGTAACCATGCAAGTTGTAGTACGACCTTGAACAAAAGTGTGTTTCACTAACTAGCATAATATCAATATTATGACTTTGTACAAAGAGCGTAGCGTAGGAGCTAGGAACCACTGGGTTTGTCCGAGAAATCGAGGTAGGTAGCTTTTGGGGAAAGGTGGTACGCTTTGAAGTTACCAATTTTCCGCCGAATTTTCCAATCTGCTGATAAACAATACAACCTTTATAGCTAGCTGTATGGTTGCCTCCACAGTTTACACATTTGAACGGATGAACATTCGTTAAGCAGGCCTCCAAGCCGTGCTGTTGTAAGCCACGTCTGACACAGTTGTAGAGTTTTTGGCAATGATTTTTGGTGTTCCCGAATGCTTGATACCGGTGGCATTGCACAACATCATCATTTTTATAAGGGAGCTTAACTTGAACCCGTTGCCAGCAAAAAGTCTTGACCTCATGAACATCTTCATTGTTTGCGCCTTACGTTATCGTAACACACATACACACATACACAACCTTTGATATGCTTTTTACAATAAGGAAATCTGTTTCCTCCAAACCGGTTTAATGATGTACACTGTATGTCCTCGATATTAATCAAATGGTGGTCTCCAAAAAATGACTGTAGAAAACGTTTTTTTCGATTACTTGCAGATGATTTGTTTTCAAATAGTTATTGCCTTAAGATATCGTGCGTTTGCGCATAACTTCCCCCGCATCGTTCCAACAAATTTTATGATGATTATTTATTAACCAGTTTGCAGTGGTACGAGATTTTGTATTTAATAAAGTGAAATCATGTTGTGGTTTTATATTAAAACTCTTATTCAAGTTTGGTTCCTTTTCAACTACTATTCCAATTTCTTTAAGAATAAATTTATTGTTATTGTCAAAGAAACCTTGAGTATTAATTGATACAATATCCTTAATCATTTTTTAAAATATCAAACAACTCGTTGTACTAATCCGATTAAGGAATTATATTCGACTAATGGATCGTATATGAGTAGGCAAAATTTCAAACGGTCCAGCCGTTCAGGATTCTATAGCGAATATGGTTGCATCAATTTATATACATATGCATAGATTGACAATTTTTTTTTAATGAGGCACCTGAAATTTATATTTCGGCCCAAATTCTCGCTTCTTAATTTATTATATGCCTTTGCCAAATCTGGACTAGCAAGACTACCACCCCTAAAGCCGACAAACTAGAGTCGGAATCTAAAGCGTGCCCAGCAAATACAGATTTTATTGCAATACTTTGATATACTTATAACGTTGCACGTTACATTATAGGTATTTTCAAACAAGAGGAAACGCTATAGTCGAGTGCCGCGAGTATAAGAGACCCGTTTCTGTTCTATGCAATTTTAAAATATTCATTTTGCTAGTGGAAATTCACAAGGCGCCACCTATTGTCAGAGGAAGCTTGTTGAGTAACTGATTATGACGTCACTGCCCATGTGAGGACTTATAACCTTAATTTCTTAATAAATAGCGAAATAATTTTCCGATTTGACAAATCTTTGGTAAATCGATAGATATTAACAGAAATAAGTTATACAAGGTCAATCGAAGGCATTCATAATAATATTATAGACGCCACAGTTTTCCGCGGTTTGTGGGCGTTAGAGTGGGCGTGGCAGTTCAGAGGCATCTATTAAATACGAATTCTTAAGCAAAATTGTGTAGCTCTTATAGAGCAACATAAAAACCTACATGCTTAATGCTATCTCTTATAGTTACCGAGATATCAGCTTTTCTAGAAAATCCGAAAAACGTCTTTTGAGCCTTGTGGGCGTATGTGGGAGTGTGGCCGGATAGTAATGCGGTGGCATTTAAAATTATAAATACTGAATTTCCACTTTCTAGCTCTAATAGTTCCTAAAATTTTTGGGCGTGGCAGGATGCTGTAATAAACTTTCGCTGCGTAGGGACCTCAAGAAACTACCAAGAGCGTTCGCCATGGACAGAAACAGGTGGTAATCACTTGGTGCGAGATCCGGACTATATGGTGGATGCAAAAGAACCTCCCATCCGAGCTCCCGGAGCTTCTGGCGCGTCACTAAAGATGTGTGTGGCCTGGCGTTGTCCTGGTGGAAGACAATGCGGCCTCTGTTGATCAAAGATGGCCTCTTCTGCATGAGTGCTGTCTTCAAGCGGTCCAGTTGTTGGCAGTACAGGTCCGAATTGAGCGTTTGGCCATAGGGGAGCAGCTCATAGTGGATTATTCCCTGCCAATCCCACCAAACACTTAGAAGAACCTTCCTGGCCGTCAATCGAGGCTTGGCCACCGTCTGGGCTGCTTCACCGCTTTTCGACCACGACCGTTTGCGCCTTACGTTATCGTAAGTGACCCACTTTTCATCGCCAGTCACCATACTCTTCAAAAACGGGTCGATTTGGTTGCGATTTAGAAGCGATTCGCATGCGTCGATACGGTCAAAGATGTTTTGTTGCGTCAATTCGTGTGGCACCCATACATCGAGCTTCTTAGTGACTCCAAGCTTCTTCAAATGGTTTATAACGGTTTGATGACTCATGCCCAGCTCTTGACCGATGCTACGGCTACTACTATGCCGGTCTCTTTCGACCAATTCTGCGATTTTATCGCAATTTTCGACGACAGGCCTTCCGGAGCGTGGCGCATCTTCGACCACCTCTACACCAGAACGAAAACGTTGATACCATCGTTGTTCGGTCGAAATAGAAACTGTATTGGGTCCATAAACTGCACAAATTTTATTGGTGGCTTGAGATGCATTTTTGCCTTTATCGCAGTAGTACTGTAAAATATGCAGTATTTTCTCATTATTTTACTCCATGATTGCGACGCTATAACTCACAAACGACTTCAAAGAAAAAACAATCAATCAAACACGTGTTAGCGCGTGAAATGAGCTTTCCGAAAAGGTACAGTATGACCTGATGCGACGAATAAAACAAGAACTACGCGCTTTCAGCGCCACTTAGCGAAAATATCCCAAGACTTTTTTGACAACCTAATATATGTGGCCTAAACACCAATTTTTAGAATCGTATATCAATTTTAATTAGTACAAGTTTAGTACTTTTTTCTCTTAGTCAGCAAGAGATGTTGCTAACGGCATAAGCAAACCAAGGAAAACCGATGTAAAGCATTTTAAATTATTTCTAATTTCAGATTCGAAAGCTTCTTTTGGAGTTGATTCATAGACTGCCTATAACGGAAAGTTTAAGGCAACATGTCAAGACCATAATAACTACTATGATCAAAATACTTAAAACTGATAATGAAGAAAATGTTCTTGTAAGTCTTCGAATAATAATTGAGTTGCATAAGCACTTTCGCCCATCATTTAACCCCGAAGTAAGTAAATTTTTTAATACAAATATTTCATGTAATCACCTTAGGCACTATTGCCATATTCATCATGAACACTAAAAGCTAATTTTACTATTAATCAAATTGGAGTAAGAATTCTACAAAACAGCAAAGGAAAAATATACATTTTTTTATCTAAGACCCTTTTGCCTTTTTCCTAATAGAAATGGGCTGTCTGGGTTTATATAGTTTAGTAATCTTAGTCAAAGCATTATATACTAGATTAAAGGTATGTACGTATATCATTAAAAAGCATAAAAACGACGCTTG
This sequence comes from Drosophila eugracilis, assembly GCF_018153835.1. Lineage (NCBI taxonomy): Eukaryota > Metazoa > Arthropoda > Insecta > Diptera > Drosophilidae > Drosophila > Drosophila eugracilis. The sequence goes on along the minus strand of NW_024572763.1, from coordinate 25,939 downwards.
GAACTACACAAGCTAATGATGTAGATATTTGACGCACTAACCCCTGCAATTGTACTTTTGGTTGTGTTTAGGGGAAAATAACGAGTTGGCCACCCCTTAACTACTTAATGGGTTAAAACGTACAATAGGTCTAGGTGTTGTTTATTCTTCAAGACTGGAGCTGCACTGCCTTGAAAATAGAGGCCTATGCAAACGGCCTCTGCTTACAAAAGCAATATAATGTAAAGTGAATGATGTTGGTCCGATTCATCGCATTGATGGAATAATGGACAGATTCGTATACAGAAACTTATTGAAGACAGTGATGCTGCCATATGCTGAGGATAATAGGCCAATTTTTTTTCCAGCAGGATAACGACCCAAAACACGCCTCTCTACTAGTTAGGGAGTGGTTTCGTGAGCAAAATGTGGATGTTCTTGAATGGCCGAGTCAATCCCCTGACCTTAATCCCATCGAAAATCTCTGGGGTGAACTCAAAAGAGAGGTAGGAAAGTCTTCTTGTCAAAATAAAAACCAACTTTGGGATATTGTCCAAAGAGCATGGTACTCCATCCCAATTGGAACTTGTCGCAAGCTGATATCATATTGTATTGTATCTGCTATAGTTCCTGAGATCTCAGCGGTCATACGGACGGACGGATGGACAGACGGACATGGCTCAATCGACTTCGCTATTGATCCTGATCAAGAATATATATACTTGATAGAGTCGCAAACGCTTCCTTCTATCTGTTACATACTTTTCAACGAATTTAGTATACCCTTTTACTCTACGAGTAACGGGTATGAAAATATATGGCTGTGATAATTAAACTGCACAACTTTACACGGCGAGTGCTGACGGCTTACTCTTGCTGCTGTTGTTCTTCTTACTCTGTTTCTACTGCTACTTCTCCTCTCTTATTGTGATGCCAACTTAACCACTTCTTACATTCGGCCATTCTGATTCCAAAGTTTCATATAATCGCAACTGGTCGACGTGCTCATTGCACCTTCCCTATGAGCTGCCTTGCGAACATCAAATCTGTCATTGCGTTTTATTTTTGTTATTTCGTACGGACCTAGGAATTTCTTCTCCAACTTTTTCCCACTGTGTTCACGTGATTCGGCTGCAGTCGTTTTTAAGAGAATCGGGTGCAATTGAATTTCGGACCACTCTAACAGCGCTGCGCCAAATCTATCCTTACAAGCATCTCTGAGCACCTCGGTTTTGGATTTTCGACGCAGGTTCTGCAGACAATAATCTCTTCAATTGCTGGAATGACTACATTTCCTCTGGTCCCACCTGGAAAATTTCACCTTTTCATTTGGCTTGCAACAAAGGGAGTGGAACATTTTTTGCTCGCGCTGGGCAGATTCACCGGGAGGAGAGGGATGGTTCAGCACCTCTACAGTGACAACGGGACCAGCTTTGTGGGGGGCGGACAATCTAATGAAGAAGTTCTACAGTATTCTTCAAGAAGATTACGATCACCTTATAGGCCCCAAACTCGCGTCACAACGGACAACGTGGCACTTCAATCCTCCGCAGTCGCCCAATTTCGGCGGGCTGTGAGAGGCTAACGGGCCGCTTTGCCCTATCACAGCGGACGCAAACGACGTAGAGGTACTCACGCCGGCACATTTCTTGATTGGTGACTCGCTGCATGCTCCTCCGGAGTTTCTCCCAAAGTCTAAGTCCTTCGCGGAGCAGTTCCTGATCCAACAGTCAATGGTACGTCATTTCTGGAAGCCTTGGAGTCGGGCCTGGCTAGCACATCTACAGCAGAGGCTCAAGTGTTGCCGCGAGGCTGAAGGACTCCAACTTGACGACCTCGTCATCATCAATGACGTCCGTTTGCCGCCGTCGCAACGGGGCGCTAAAGGTAGCAAATAGATTCACACGATTGTTTTCCCCTACCAAAGGTAAGAGACAAAAGTGTTGAACTAAATAAAAGCAAAAGGACAAGCAAAGTCTTTTTTTGTTTTTTAAAGCACATTAAAAATTCTGTTTATTTAAAAAAAAAAAAAAAACAGCTAAAGGTCGCTAACCATTGAGCGTTTCCGAGGCCATAACATCGGAAAAATAAAACCTAAAAAGTGTGTGTTTTTTAAACCAAAAATAAAAAATAAATTTTTTTGGTGGTAAGGCGTGTTTGAGGCCAAGATCAGACAAAATAATAAAAAAAAAAATAATAATTTGCGAAAAATGCATAGCAAATTAACAATTGTGAAAATAAAAATAGACAAGTGAACCCAAAAATTCTAAAAAATCCAAAAAGTTGGATTCAAATAGAAAAAGTGCCTACAAATGCTGTTCGGTCAAACTCACAATATTTTTCGTCTTACATACTGTTTCTCTTTGCCTATACAAATGTAAACAAAGCTCATTAACATGTATTAACCAATCTCTGTAAATTACTCTGTTAGAACATTATGTTATTTTGCCGCTGCTAATAAAAGGCAGTTGCTGATGTTAGATCTTGGTAAACGGTTGTCTTTTTCTCGCCTGAGTTTATAGATTGTAATTAGTTTATGCACCCCCAACCTGATATCTTGTGCAGCACAAAAGACGCTTTGTGCATTAAACATTTTGGCGCCCAACGTGGGGCAGTGTTTAAACAAATTATTAACAATTTATTAATTCATAAACAATTGTCGAAGTATCGCCCGCAACAATTATTCGCTCGACCCGCTCATCGCAACTCAACATTGTCATAACCGCATACAAAGGTGAACATTCAACCCTAGTGCATTCATCGAAAGTGAATAATAAATAAACAAATAAAGTTATTAACTATTCACGAAAATTCTAAGGGCAACGTGTCGTTCGTATAACGGAACTATTCGCGCTCTTCTTCGCACATCTCTTCGCTTGTGTGTGTGTGCCCGCCCGCTCTATAAGCTCGGCGTCGATCGCTCATTCTCCTTTGCTCCGTTATTCCGCCAGCAAAGTGTTGTTGTTTTGTTTACATCGCCAACTGCAGTCGCTGGTACCGTTTTTGAGTTCTAGTCGCTTTCGCTTTGAACTAACTTCACGGCATTGCCACATTCGTCGCTCCGCGTTGTTGTTGCCGCAACTTTACTCTCGTTCTCGCATTCGCATTCTTCGTCGCAGCAATGGAAACGACTATATTGGAGACTCTCAAACGGCAACGCTCGAATATTAAGCGCAACATTACGCGCATAAGAGGAATGGTCGATGTCAAGGAAGAAGCAGAGCAGAAATCGCCGGCTGAACTTCAGTGCCGTTTGGGAATCTTAGAGTCATATTTTAAGCAAGCCCTTTCGGTACAATCAGAAATTGAGACCATGGACTCCACAGATAGTGGACGTGCAGACCTGGAGGACAGTTACATAACTACAAAGTTGGCAATTCAGCAACTTCTTGGAGAGGATCTGCACAACACAGTTTTCGACCACATCTCTGCACCAAGCTACAGCGCGCCGTCTCGACTGCCAAGATTGGCACTACCTAGCTTTGATGGAAATCATAAGGATTACAAGAACTTCATCTCGTCGTTTCTGCCACTGGTCAATCGTGAGCAAATATCTAATATAGACAAATTTAATCATCTCCGTAATTGTTTAAAGGGACCTGCACTGGAAGCTGTCGCAGCCTTCCCGGTCACTGGAGAAAATTATGCGAAGGCGCTGGAACGGCTGAAGGACCGGTATGACAAGCCTGCCCTAATCTTTGTCGAAACGATAGCCTCGATTTTTAAACTGCCGCCGGCTGCTGCGGCAAGTGCTCAACAGCTCCGCAGCCTAATCGACAACGCATCCGCGTTATATAGTGCCCTTTCATCGCTAGGCTCGGACGCTCAAATTTCTGAGGCGATGCTTATTTACGTGGTCATGGAGAAGTGCGATCAGCAGACCAAAACAAAATGGAACGAATCACTGGATTATCTCACTCTGCCATCCTGGAGCCAATGCACGCAGATACTTGAGCGCCACTGCCAGTTTCTTCTGTCTGACGAGCAATCCCATGGATCGGAGCGGCCAAGACCGACTCGTCCCCCGCAAGATCTCACAATTCGTCGTTTTCGCTGACCAACGCACCATGTATATACTGCCTCGCACCCTCACACAAATTGCTCGGATGTGACAAGTTTAAGGAACCTTAATCCAACCGCGCGATTTGATGTCGTTAAAACACACCGTCTGTGTTTAAACTGTCTGTGTAGAGGTCACCAACTGTCGAGCTGCCCATCGAGAAATCGCTGTCGCACCTGCAACAAGGCACATCATACCCTGTTGCACAACAACCATTCGCTAGATTCATCTCGCTCGCACCAACCGTATCCAACCGCACCGCCATTGGAAGCTGCAACACACTCGCACTCGCATTCTGGCCAGAAGTCTCAGGTGTTGCTTGCCACTGCTATGGTTCTCGTCAAGGATGCGTTTGGAACCTACCGGCCTGGAAGAGCTCTTCTCGACTCCTGCTCTCAAGTGAACTTCGTGACGGAAGACTTCGCACAACGGCTTCGCTTACGGAGGGAAAGACATGCAGTCCAAATTCGAAGCATCGGCCATTCGCAAACAGATATTAAATATTGCACAACTGCATCTGTCAAATCTCGCATTTCATCTTTCGTACTCTCCGCAGATCTCTGTATTATTCCACAAATCTCATACCAGCCCGATCTGGCCATCGACGTTTCGACTTGGAAGCTGCCAGAAAATACGCCGCTCGCTGATGAAAGATTCTACCAATCACGCCACGTCGATCTGCTACTGGGAACCGAAGCCTTCTTCGACGCCTTAACTATAGGGAAAATAAGGCTGGGACCTCAAGGCCCGCTGCTGCAGAAAACTCAGTTTGGCTGGGTCGTAACCGGCCGACTGCAGCAAACCGCGCCAATAGAAGTTTCCACTTGCATGGCTTTAAACGCAAGTTCAATTGATGTCAACCTCAAACGTCTGTGGGAACTGGAAGCAGTCGACTCGCCACCTCTGCAGAAGCCGGAGCATGCTATTTGCGAGGAACAGTACGAGAAGACCACTTGTCTCGACAGCACTGGTAGGATTGTCGTCAAACTGCCATTCAAGGCTGACCCAACTCGGTTGGGAGACTCATTTGATATCGCTCGCCGTCGGTTCCTAAGCATGGAACGTCGCCTATCGAAATCTCCAGCACTTCGTCAACAATACTGCGACTTCATGGAGGAGTATGAGAAATTGGGGCACATGTCCCCAGTTATTCATCCTAAACTGCACGAGCCGCACTACTACATCCCGCATCACTGCGTCCTCAAACCCAGCAGTGAGTCTACTAAGCTTAGGGTGGTGTTTGACGCCTCTTGCCGGACGTCAAATCAATTATCACTCAACGACTTGCTATGCGTTGGCCCAACACTCCAGGAGGACTTGTACCTGCAGCTTCTAAAGTTCAGGCTTCATCGTTACGCCATCACTGCAGATGTGACCAAGATGTATAGGCAAGTAAATCTCGACATTATTGATCGCAAATACCAGTACATTCTTTGGAGAGCATTTCCAGAAGACACGCTGCGCACGTATCAATTGAATACGGTAACCTACGGCACTGCAGCCGCCCCATTTTTGGCAACACGTAGCCTCAACCACCTCGCTGATGTTCATCAAGCTGACTGTCCAATCGGCGCCGCTATCATAAAGTCGTCTTTCTATGTTGATGACCTACTCACGGGTGCAGACGACTTAGAGACGCTTCGCATTATCAAGGATCAAGTCACAGAAATTCTTCGTCGAGGGCATTTCCCACTCACCAAATGGCATTCCAACTACGTTGGATTCATGGAAGATCATGCATCCAAGAAGCTCAGTTCCTGTGGCGAGGGACTAGCCAGCGCTCTTGGAGTGAACTGGAACCAGCACAAGGATACACTGTTCTTCAAGTTCATACCAAGGAACCACGCAACGCGTATCACCAAAAGAAGTATTTTGTCCACCGCATCCGCCTTGTTCGACCCGCTTGGTTTGCTCTCACCGCTTGTTGTTGTCGCAAAAATACTTCTGCAAGAACTTTGGCTCGCTGGCCTGCAATGGGACGAGAGCGTTCCAGAAAACATACACACGGCCTGGAGCAAATGCCTAGAATCATTCCAAACAGTCTCAATTTTATCGATTCCCCGCTATTGCCTCCAACACAAGATGCGATCACTTCAACTTCATGGATTTTGTGACGCATCAATCAGGGCTTACGGCTGCTGCGTGTATCTACGCTCGGAAACGTCGACGGGAGATGTCGCAGTGCAGCTATTGACTGGCAAATCGAGAGTGGCTCCTGTGAAGAAAAAAATCCCTTCCAAAACTGGAATTGTGTGGAGCGCATTTGCTGGGCCAACTGTATGCGAAATTGAAGCCTCTATTAGCGGACAGAAAATTCTCGGTCTATTTCTGGACGGACTCGCAGATTGTGCTTCACTGGCTAAAACAGCACTCAGTCACACTGTCAGCATTCGTTGGAAACCGAATCTCCGAAATTCAAGAATGGACCGCAGATGGCCAGTGGAAATTTGTACCAGGTGAGAGCAATCCGGCGGACATAGTTTCGCGCGGAGCTGCTACAACTGAGCTGGCAGCATCGCTGTGGTTCACAGGTCCACAGTTCTTGACCCAACCATCGTCCCAGTGGCCAACCACTCCGCAAATCATCGATATCGATCCAACTATTGTCAAAGCAGAGCAACGAAGGAGCACATTCACCACGGCTGTGATCAGCAATCATGTTCTCCAACAGCTGACTCACATCAGCTCATACACTCGCTGCATTCGAACCATCGCATACGTCTTTCGCTTCGCCAACTTATCAAGAGGAGTCAAAATTGTCAATCCATCGCTTACATCGGAAGAACTTCGCCGCGCATTGTTCAGCATCGTCTACAATATTCAGCAACAGTCGTTCCTTGAAGATTTTCACTCGCTGCAGAAAGCTAAGCCGCTTACAAGTCACCTAAAGTATTTAACGCCTTTTCTCGACAGCTCATCAGGACATGCTCTTATAAGGGTTGGAGGACGATTACAGAACGCCGACATCCCTGAATCTGAAAGGCATCCGCTGCTACTGCCTAGCAAATCGCACTTTGCGTGGATTTATGTACGACACTTGCATCTGAGGAATTGTCACGCAGGCCCGAAAGCTCTAGTCGCGCTAATCCGTCTGGAATACTGGATCATCAACGCCAGGGACCTGGCTCGTCGAGTGGTGCGTTCCTGTATCGCCTGCGTTCGGTTCAGACCCAAACTGGAGAACCAACTCATGGGATCGCTACCACTAGAACGAGTGCTACCGCAACAGCCGTTCCAAAGGTGTGGCGTCGACTTCTGCGGACCGTTTAACACATATCTTCGCATTAGAGGAAAGGGTCCAACAAAGTCCTACCTCGCCGTCTTCATTTGTTTGGCATCCAAGGCCGTCCATATAGAAGTCGTCTCGGATTTGTCAACCAAGGCATTTCTTGCAGCACTTAAACGGATGATCGCCAGACGGTCAATTCCAACCGACATCTTCTGCGACAACGGAACCAATTTCGTCGGAGCTGCCAACCATCTTCAAGAACTACGAGCGTTCCTTCAAGACAAAGCCACGCAAGAAGTCATTTCGTCTTATTTGTCAACTGATTTCATAACTTTCCATTTCATCCCTCCTAGAGCTGCTCACTTTGGAGGCCTTTGGGAGGCGGCGGTAAAAAGCGCCAAGAGTCTACTCTACAGAACACTGATGAATTCAAGATTCACCTTCGAGGAGCTCTGCACCATAACCACTGAAGTCGAAGCGATTCTCAACTCGCGCCCATTGTCTCCGCTGTCTCCAGATCCCAACGACTTTGGGGCACTTACTCCGGGCCACTTCCTGGTGGGGAAATCTCTTCGTGCCCTTCCAGAACGGACTGTGTCATCACCATGCGTCCAGCCTGGAACGATTCGACGCCGTGACAGCGAGCAAACAACAGTTTTGGCGAAGGTGGTCGTTTGAGTACCTACAGGAACTACGCTCGCGCACCAAATGGACAACACCATCGGCCAACATCACGGCTAACACCATGGTCATCATCCACGACGACAATCTGCCTCCTCAGCGATGGAAGATCGGGCGCGTCGAGACCGTTATTCCCGGAAAGGATGGGCTAGTTCGAGTGGCCCACATTCGAACCAGCACTGGGGTGTGCTGCCGACCAGTGCATAAGCTGGCAGTATTACCCACGGATTCTCAATCTTGTTGAAAGATGATACTTTCAAGGCGGCCGGGATGTTCGGTCAAACTCACAATATTTTTCGTCTTACATACTGTTTCTCTTTGCCTATACAAATGTAAACAAAGCTTATTAACATGTATTAACCAATCTCTGTAAATTACTCTGTTAGAACATTATGTTATTTTGCCGCTGCTAATAAAAGGCAGTTGCTGATGTTAGATCTTGGTAAACGGTTGTCTTTTTCTCGCCTGAGTTTATAGATTGTAATTAGTTTATGCACCCCCCAACCTGATATCTTGTGCAGCACAAAAGACGCTTTGTGCATTAAACAAATGCTAAAAGCCAAAGAGCTAAGCACAAAATTCTTTACAATCAAAAAAAAAAAAAAAAAAAAAAAAAAAAAAACCAAAGCCCAAAAAACAAAAATTACAACTCAAAAACAAAATTGAAAAATTACAACACAAAAACAAACTTAAAAAAAAAATAAATAAAAACAACAACGAAATCAACTCTAAAAAAAAAAGAAGAAATGAAGACCCAGAAGGACGACTTCAGCAGCAAACATAGCAAGACGACTTCAACAACAAGCAGCCAACATTTTCAACATCAAGCATCCTACCATCGACGTCTACAGCGGCATAACAGGAAAAATTCAGATAAGAAATACAAATTTATTCCTAAATTTATTTATTTTTATTATTTATTAAATTTATTTCTTCTATTTTTATAAATTTATTTCTTCATAAATAGCGAAATAATGTTCCGATTTGAAAAATCTTTTGTAAATCGATAGATATTAACAGAAATAAGTTACACAAGGTCAAACGAAGGCATTCATAATAATATTATAGACGCCACAGTTTTCCGCGGTTTGTGGGCGTTAGAGTGGGCGTGGCCGGATGCAACTTCGTGGCAAGTTGCAGAGGCATCTCCTAAATACGTGTTCCTAAGCAAAATTGTGTAGCTTTTATAGTTTTCGAGATTTTTGCATTTTTGGTTTTTCGGGTTTTGTGGGCGTTAGAGTGGGCGTGGCGTGATCGGAAAAAACCAATTCGCATTAGGAGCATCATAGAAACCTACATGCTTAATCCGAACTTTTTATCTCTTATAGTTACCGAGATATCAGCTTTTCTAGAAAATCCGAAAACCGTCTTTTGAGCCTTGTGGGCGTATACGTGGGTGTGGCCGGATAGTAGTACCACTATAAGATGCGCTGCCATCTAAAGATTATACTTTTTGAATTTCAACTTTCTAACTGCAATAGTTCCTGAGATTTCAGCAATTTTAGCTTATAGCGATTTGTGGGCGTTAGAGTGGGCGTGGCAGGATGCTGTAATAAACTTGCGCTGTCCCGGGACCTCAAGAATCTTCATGCTTAATCTCAACTTTGTATCTGCTATAGTTCCTGAGATCTCAGCGTTCATACGGACGGACGGACGGACGGACAGACGGACATGGCTCAATCGACTTCGCTATTGATCCTGATCAAGAATATACGAGGTGTGTTCAAAAAGTAAGGTGACTTTTCAAATTTCGCGGGCAACATATTTCCGATTATCGTTTTTTTTGTTTTGTTATATTGGTACACTCTTCCCTAACATCTGTACCAAGTTTCAATGGAACATCCTCTTTTGTTTGGTTGTGAGAGGCGTAAAGTTACAAGTTGTTTTGCGAGCTCGGCGATTTTTTGCTTTTTTCGGTCTTGGCTCGTCTGGGCTCTTCCATTGGGACGATTGGGCTTTGGTTTCGATATCATAACCATATACCCATGATTCGTCACCAGTTATGACCCTTTTGAGTAAATCTGGGTCGTCGTTGACGTCATTCAACAGCTCTTGAGCGATGCTCATGCGACGGTTCTTTTGGTCAAAATTCAGCAATTTCGGAACAAACTTCGCTGACACACGACTCATACCCAAAACGTTTGAAAAAATTTCATGGCACGAGCCAAGCGATATACCGACATCTTCAGCAACTTCTCTGATAGTGATTCGACGATTTTCCAAAACAATTTTCGTCACTGCTTGAACGTTTTCATCAGTTGTTGACGTGCTTGGGCGTCCAGAGCGAGGCTGGTCATTGGCATCTTCCCGGCCATCTTGGAAGAGTTTGTACCACTTGTACACATTTTTTTTACTCAGAACAGTTTCACCGTATGCCACTGTCAACATTTCAAGTGTTTCAGAGCACTTAATTTTATTTTTTACACAAAATTTGATGCAAATCCTTTGATCCATATTTTTCGATAGCAAAAAATCGCCGAGCTCGCAAAACAACTTGTAACTTTACGCCTCTCACAACCAAACAAAAGAGGATGTTCCATTGAAACTTGGTACAGATGTTAGGGAAGAGTGTACCAATATAACAAAACAAAAAAAACGATAATCGGAAATATGTTGCCCGCGAAATTTGAAAAGTCACCTTACTTTTTGAACACACCTCGTATATACTTTATAGGGTCGCAAACGCTTCCTTCTATCTGTTACATACTTTTCAACGAATCTAGTATACAAATACATCTAGTATAAAAATTATGCATTATTATGTATAGTGTTATTGCAATCCATCGTCGAATTGCATGTTTTCATTATTATTATATCCATTACTCGTACACTAAAAGGTTTTATTGTATTCGAGAGATACACAGTTGGGATTGAGCATGAGGATTCTTGGTATGCTTACTCAGCGCAAGTTTATTCAAAATCACGAAAAAATAAAATCGCTGGCATTTCTAGAACTATAAGAGCTAGAAAGTTGGGATTAAGAATGTATAATCTTGAACTGGCAGCCATCTTATTTATTTTAAATATTAGGTTGTCAAAAAGTGTTGCGGGTATTTTTATTCTGTATGTCTGTATGTCTGTATGTCTGTATGTCTGTATGTCTGTATGTCTGTATGTCTGTATGTCTGTATGTCTGTATGTCTGTATGTCTGTATGTCTGTATGTCTGTATGTCTGTATGTCTGTATGTCTGTATGTCTGTATGTCTGTATGTCTGTATGTCTGTATGTCTGTATGTCTGTATGTATGTCTGTATGTCTGTATGTCTGTATGTCTGTATGTCTGTATGTCTGTATGTCTGTATGTCTGTATGTCTGTATGTCTGTATGTCTGTATGTCTGTATGTCTGTATGTCTGTATGTCTGTATGTCTGTATGTCTGTATGTCTGTATGTCTGTATGTCTGTATGTCTGTATGTCTGTATGTCTGTATGTCTGTATGTCTGTATGTCTGTATTGTCTGTATGTCTGTATGTCTGTATGTCTGTATGTCTGTATGTCTGTATGTCTGTATGTCTGTATGTCTGTATGTCTGTATGTCTGTATGTCTGTATGTCTGTATGTCTGTATGTCTGTATGTCTGTATGTCTGTATGTCTGTATGTCTGTATGTCTGTATGTCTGTTGTATGTCTGTATGTCTGTATGTCTGTATGTCTGTATGTCTGTATGTCTGTATGTCTGTATGTCTGTATGTCTGTATGTCTGTATGTCTGTATGTCTGTATGTCTGTATGTCTGTATGTCTGTATGTCTGTATGTCTGTATGTCTGTATGTCTGTATGTCTGTATGTCTGTATGTCTGTATGTCTGTATGTCTGTATGTATGTCTGTATGTCTGTGTGTCTGTATGTCTGTATGTCTGTATGTCTGTATGTCTGTATGTCTGTATGTCTGTATGTCTGTATGTCTGTATGTCTGTATGTCTGTATGTCTGTATGTCTTGTATGTCTGTATGTCTGTATGTCTGTATGTCTGTATGTCTGTATGTCTGTATGTCTGTATGTCTGTATGTCTGTATGTCTGTATGTCTGTATGTCTGTATGTCTGTATGTCTGTATGTCTGTATGTCTGTATGTCTGTATGTCTGTATGTCTGTATGTCTGTATGTCTGTATGTCTGTATGTCTGTATGTCTGTATGTCTGTATGTCTGTATGTCTGTATGTCTGTATGTCTGTATGTCTGTATGTCTGTATGTCTGTATGTCTGTATGTCTGTATGTCTGTATGTCTGTATGTCTGTATGTCTGTATGTCTGTATGTCTGTATGTCTGTATGTCTGTATGTCTGTATGTCTGTATGTCTGTATGTCTGTATGTCTGTATGTCTGTATGTCTGTATGTCTGTATGTCTGTATGTCTGTATGTCTGTATGTCTGTATGTCTGTATGTCTGGCTGTCTGTATGTCTGTATGTCTGTATGTCTGTATGTCTGTATGTCTGTATGTCTGTATGTCTGTATGTCTGTATGTCTGTATGTCTGTATGTCTGTATGTCTGTATGTCTGTATGTCTGTATGTCTGTATGTCTGTATGTCTGTATGTCTGTATGTCTGTATGTCTGTATGTCTGTATGTCTGTATGTCTGTATGTCTGTATGTCTGTATGTCTGTATGTCTGTATGTCTGTATGTCTGTATGTCTGTATGTCTGTATGTCTGTATGTCTGTGCTCTGTCTGTATGTCTGTATGTCTGTATGTCTGTATGTCTGTATGTCTGTATGTCTGTATGTCTGTATGTCTGTATGTCTGTATGTCTGTATGTCTGTATGTCTGTATGTCTGTATGTCTGTATGTCTGTATGTCTGCAGCTGTATGTCTGTATGTCTGTATGTCTGTATGTCTGTATGTCTGTATGTCTGTATGTCTGTATGTCTCTGTATGTCTGTATGTCTGTATGTCTGTATGTCTGTATGTCTGTATGTCAGGCTGTGTGTGTATGTCTGTATGTCTGTATGTCTGTATGTCTGTATGTCTGTATGTCTGTATAAGTCTGTATGTCTGTATGTCTGTATGTCTGTATGTCTGTATGTCTGTATGTCTGTATGTCTGTATGGCTGTATGTCTGTATGTCTGTATGTCTGTATGTCTGTATGTCTGTATGTCTGTATGTCTGTATGTCTGTATGTCTGTATGTCTGTATGTCTGTATGTCTGTATGTCTGTATGTCTGTATGTCTGTATGTCTGTATGTCTGTATGTCTGTATGTCTGTATGTCTGTAGTCTGTATGTCTGTATGTCTGTATGTCTGTATGTCTGTATGTCTGTATGTCTGTATGTCTGTATGTCTGTATGTCTGTATGTCTGTATGTCTGTATGTCTGTATGTGTGTATGTCTGTATGTCTGTATGTCTGTATGTCTGTATGTCTGTATGTCTGTATGTCTGTATGTCTGTATGTCTGTATGTCTGTATGTCTGTATGTCTGTATGTCTGTATGTCTGTATGTCTGTATGTCTGTATGTCTGTATGTCTGTATGTCTGTATGTCATGTCTGTATGTCTGTATGTCTGTATGTCTGTATGTCTGTATGTCTGTATGTCTGTATGTCTGTATGTCTGTATGTCTGTATGTCTGTATGTCTGTATGTCTGTATGTCTGTATGTCTGTATGTCTGTATGTCTGTATGTCTGTATGTCTGTATGTCTGTATGTCTGTATGTCTGTATGTCTGTATGTCTGTATGTCTGTATGTCTGTATGTCTGTATGTCTGTATGTCTGTATGTCTGTATGTCTGTATGTCTGTATGTCTGTATGTCTGTATGTCTGTATGTCTGTATGTCTGTATGTCTGTATGTCTGTATGTCTGTATGTCTGTATGTCTGTATGTCTGTATGTCTGTATGTCTGTATGTCTGTATGTCTCTGTATGTCTGTATGTCTGTATGTCTGTATGTCTGTATGTCTGTATGTCTGTATGTCTGTATGTCTGTATGTCTGTCTGTATGTCTGTATGTCTGTATGTCTGTATGTCTGTATGTCTGTAAGTCTGTATCTGTATGTCTGTATGTCTGTATGTCTGTATGTCTGTATGTCTGTATGTCTGTATGTCTGTATGTCTGTATGTCTGTATGTCTGTATGTCTGTATGTCTGTATGTCTGTATGTCTGTACATGTCTGTATGTCTGTATGTCTGTATGTCTGTATGTCTGTATGTCTGTATGTCTGTATGTCTGTATGTCTGTATGTCTGTATGTCTGTATGTCTGTATGTCTGTATGTCTGTATGTCTGTATGTCTGTATGTCTGTATGTCTGTATGTCTGTATGTCTGTATGTCTGTATGTCTGTATGTCTGTATGTCTGTATGTCTGTATGTCTGTATGTCTGTATGTCTGTATGTCTGTATGTCTGTATGTCTGTATGTCTGTATGTCTGTATGTCTGTATGTCTGTATGTCTGTATGTCTGTATGTCTGTATGTCTGTATGTCTGTATGTCTGTATGTCTGTGGGTTGTATGTCTGTATGTCTGTATGTCTGTATGTCTGTATGTCTGTATGTCTGTATGTCTGTATGTCTGTATGTCTGTATGTCTGTATGTCTGTATGTCTGTATGTCTGTATGTCTGTATGTCTGTATGTCTGTCTGTATGTCTGTATGTCTGTATGTCTGTATGTCTGTATGTCTGTATGTCTGTATGTCTGTCTGTATGTCTGTATGTCTGTATGTCTGTATGTCTGTATGTCTGTATGTCTGTATGTCTGTATGTCTGTATGTCTGTATGTCTGTATGTCCTGTATGTCTGTATGTCTGTATGTCTGTATGTCTGTATGTCTGTATGTCTGTATGTCTGTATGTCTGTATGTCTGTATGTCTGTATGTCTGTATGTCTGTATGTCTGTATGTCTGTATGTCTGTATGTCTGTATGTCTGTATGTCTGTATGTCTGTATGTCTGTATGTCTGTATGTCTGTATGTCTGTATGTCTGTATGTCTGTATGTCTGTATGTCTGTATGTCTGTATGTCTGTATGTCTGTATGTCTGTAGCATGTCTGTATGTCTGTATGTCTGTATGTCTGTATGTCTGTATGTCTGTATGTCTGTATGTCTTTCTGTATGTCTGTATGTCTGTATGTCTGTATGTCTGTATGTCTGTATGTCTGTATGTCTGTATGTCTGTATGTCTGTATGTCTGTATGTCTGTATGTCTGTATGTCTGTATGTCTGTATGTCTGTATGTCTGTATGTCTGTATGTCTGTATGTCTGTATGTCTGTATGTCTGTATGTCTGTATGTCTGTATGTCTGTATGTCTGTATGTCTGTATGTCTGTATGTCTGTATGTCTGTATGTCTGTATGTCTGTATGTCTGTATGTCTGTATGTCTGTATGTCTGTATGTCTGTATGTCTGTATGTCATGTCTGTATGTCTGTATGTCTGTATGTCTGTATGTCTGTATGTCTGTATGTCTGTATGTCTGTATGTCTGTATGTCTGTATGTCTGTATGTCTGTACTGTCTGTATGTCTGTATGTCTGTATGTCTGTATGTCTGTAGTATGTCTGTATGTCTGTATGTCTGTATGTCTGTATGTCCTGTATGTCTGTATGTCTGTATGTCTGTATGTCTGTATGTCTTGTATGTCTGTATGTCTGTATGTCTGTATGTCTGTATGTCTGTATGTCTGTATGTCTGTATGTCTGTATGTCTGTATGTCTGTATGTCTGTATGTCTGTATGTCATGTCTGTATGTCTGTATGTCTGTGGCTGTCTGTATGTCTGTATGTCTGTATGTCTGTATGCTGTCTGTATGTCTGTATGTCTGTATGTCTGTATGTCTGTATGTCTGTATGTCTGTATGTCTGTATGTCTGTATGTCTGTATGTCTGTATGTCTGTATGTCTGTATGTCTGTATGTCTGTATGTCTGTATGTCTGTATGTCTCCTGTATGTCTGTATGTCTGTATGTCTGTATGTCTGTATGTCTGTATGTCTGTATGTCTGTATGTCTGTATGTCTGTATGTCTGTATGTCTGTATGTCTGTATGTCTGTATGTCTGTATGTCTGTATGTCTGTATGTCTGTATGTCTGTATGTCTGTATGTCTGTATGTCTGTATGTCTGTATGTCTGTATGTCTGTATGTCTGTATGTCTGTATGTCTGTATGTCTGTATGTCTGTATGTCTGTATGTCTGTATGTATATGTCTGTATGTCTGTATGTCTGTATGTCTGTATGTCTGTATGTCTGTATGTCTGCAGCATGTCTGTATGTCTGTATGTCTGTATGTCTGTATGTCTGTATGTCTGTATGTCTGTATGTCTGTATGTCTGTATGTCTGTATGTCTGTATGTCTGTATGTCTGTATGTCTGTATGTCTGTATGTCTGTATGTCTGTATGTCTGTATGTCTGTATGTCTGTATGTCTGTATGTCTGTATGTCTGTATGTCTGTATGTCTGTATGTCTGTATGTCTGTATGTCTGTATGTCTGTATATGTCTGTATGTCTGTATGTCTGTATGTCTGTATGTCTGTATGTCTGTATGTCTGTATGTCTGTATGTCTGTATGTCTGTATGTCTGTATGTCTGTATGTCTGTATGTCTGTATGTCTGTATGTCTGTATGTCTGTATGTCTGTATGTCTGTATGTCTGTATGTCTGTATGTCTGTATGTCTGTATGTCTGTATGTCTGTATGTCTCTGTATGTCTGTATGTCTGTATGTGTCTGTATGTCTGTATGTCTGTATGTCTGTATGTCTGTATGTCTGTATGTCTGTATGTCTGTATGTCTGTATGTCTGTATGTCTGTATGGCTGTATGTCTGTATGTCTGTATGTCTGTATGTCTGTATGTCTGTATGTCTGTCTGTATGTCTGTATGTCTGTATGTCTGTATGTCTGTATGTCTGTATGTCTGTATGTCTGTATGTCTGTATGTCTGTATGTCTGTATGTCTGTATGTCTGTATGTCTGTATGTCTGTATGTCTGTATGTCTGTATGTCTGTATGTCTGTATGTCTGTATGTCTGTATGTCTGTATGTCTGTATGTCTGTATGTCTGTATGTCTGTATGTCTGTATGTCTGTATGTATGTCTGTATGTCTGTATGTCTGTATGTCTGTATGTCTCGTATGTCTGTATGTCTGTATGTCTGTATGTATGTCTGTATGTCTGTATGTCTGTATGTCTGTATGTCTGTATGTCTGTATGTCTGTATGTCTGTATGTCTGTATGTCTGTATGTCTGTATGTCTGTATGTCTGTATGTCTGTATGTCTGTATGTCTGTATGTCTGTATGTCTGTATGTCTGTATGTCTGTATGTCATGTCTGTATGTCTGTATGTCTTCGTATGTCTGTATGTCTGTATGTCTGTATGTCTGTATGTCTGTATGTCTGTATGTCTGTATGTCTGTATGTCTGTATGTATGTCTGTATGTCTGTATGTCTGTATGTCTGTATGTCTGTATGTCTGTATGTCTGTATGTCTGTATGTCTGTATGTCTGTATGTCTGTATGTCTGTATGTCTGTATGTCTGTATGTCTGTATGTCTGTATGTCTGTATGTCTGTATGTCTGTATGTCTGTATGTCTGTATGTCTGTATGTCTGTATGTCTGTATGTCTGTATGTCTGTGTGTATGTCTGTATGTCTGTATGTCTGTATGTCTGTATGTCTGTATGTCTGTATGTCTGTATGTCTGTATGTCTGTATGTCCTGTATGTCTGTATGTCTGTATGTCTGTAGTCTGTATGTCTGTATGTCTGTATGTCTGTATGTCTGTATGTCTGTATGTCTGTATGTCTGTATGTCTGTATGTCTGTATGTCTGTATGTCTGTATGTCTGTATGTCTGTATGTCTGTATGTCTGTATGTCTGTATGTCTGTATGTCTGTATGTTGTCTGTATGTCTGTATGTCTGTATGTCTGTATGTCTGTATGTCTGTCTGTATGTCTGTATGTCTGTATGTCTGTATGTCTGTATGTCTGTATGTCTGTATGTCTGTATGTCTGTATGTCTGTATGTCTGTATGTATGTCTACTGTATGTCTGTATGTCTGTATGTCTGTATGTCTGTATGTCTGTATGTCTGTATGTCTGTATGTCTGTATGTCTGTATGTCTGTATGTCTGTATGTCTGTATGTCTGTATGTCTGTGGCTGTCTGTATGTCTGTATGTCTGTATGTCTGTATGTCTGTATGTCTGTATGTCTGTATGTCTGTATGTCTGTATGTCTGTATGTCTGTATGTCTGTATGTCTGTATGTCTTGTGTCGTATGTCTGTATGTCTGTATGTCTGTATGTCTGTATGTATGTCTGTATGTCTGTATGTCTGTATGTCTGTATGTCTGTATGTCTGTATGTCTGTATGTCTGTATGTCTGTGCTGTCTGTATGTCTGTATGTCTGTATGTCTGTATGTCTGTATGTCTGTATGTCTGTATGTCGTTCTGTATGTCTGTATGTCTGTATGTCTGTATGTCTGTATGTCTGTATGTCTGTATGTCTGTATGTCTGTATGTCTGTATGTCTGTATGTCTGTATGTCTGTATGTCTGTATGTCATGGCTGTCATGTCTGTATGTCTGTATGTCTGTGCTGTCTGTATGTCTGTATGTCTGTATGTCTGTATGTCTGTATGTCTGTATGTCTGTATGTCTGTATGTATGTCTGTATGTCTGTATGTCTGTATGTCTGTATGTCTGTATGTCTGTATGTCTGTATGTCTGTATGTCTGTATGTCTGTATGTCTGTATGTCCTGTATGTCTGTATGTCTGTATGTCTGTATGTCTGTATGTCTGTATGTCTGTATGTCTGTATGTCTGTATGTCTGTATGTCTGTATGTCTGTCTGTATGTCTGTGTATGTCTGTATGTCTGTGGCTGTATGTCTGTATGTCTGTATGTCTGTATGTCTGTATGTCTGTATGTCTGTATGTCTGTATGTCTGTATGTCTGTATGTCTGTATGTCTGTATGTCTGTATGTCTGTATGTTCAGGCTATGTCTGTATGTCTGTATGTCTGTATGTCTGTATGTCTGTCTGTATGTCTGTATGTCTGTATGTCTGTATGTCTGTATGTCTGTAGGCTGTATGTCTGTATGTCTGTATGTGTCTGTATGTCTGTATGTCTGTATGTCTGTATGTCTGTATGTCTGTATGTCTGTATGTCCCTATGTCTGTATGTCTGTATGTCTGTATGTCTGTATGTCTGTATGTCTGTATGTCTGTATGTGTCTGTATGTCTGTATGTCTGTCATGTCTGTATGTCTGTATGTCTGTATGTCTGTATGTCTGTATGTCTGTATGTCTGTATGTCTGTATGTCTGTATGTCTGTATGTCTGTATGTGTCTGTATGTCTGTGGCTGTCTGTATGTCTGTATGTCTGTATGTCTGTATGTCTGTATGTCTGTATGTCTGTATGTCTGTATGTCATGCCTGTATGTCTGTACATGTCTGTATGTCTGTATGTCTGTATGTCTGTATGTCTGTATGTCTGTATGTCTGTATGTCTGTATGTCTGTATGTCTGTATGTCTGTATGTCTGTATGTCTGTATGTCGTATGTCTGTATGTCTGTATGTCTGTATGTATGTCTGTATGTCTGTATGTCTGTATGTCTGTATGTCTGTATGTCTGTATGTCTGTATGTCTGTATGTATGTCTGTATGTCTGGCATGTCTGTATGTCTGTATGTCTGTATGTCTGTATGTCTGTATGTCTGTATGTCTGTATGTCTGTATGTCTGTATGTCTGTATGTCTGTATGTCTGTATGTCTGTATGTCTGTATGTCTGTATGTCTGTATGTCTGTATGTCTGTATGTCTGTATGTCTGTATGTCTGTATGTCTGCAGTGTATGTCCGTATGTCTGTATATGTCTGTATGTCTGTATGTCTGTATGTCTGTATGTCTGTATGTCAGGTCTGTATGTCTGTACGTGTCTGTATGTCTGTATGTCTGTATGTCTGTATGTCAGGTCTGTATGTCTGTATGTCTGTATGTCTGTATGTCTGTATGTCTGTATGTCTGTATGTCTGTATGTCTGTATGTCTGTAGTCTGTATGTCTGTATGTCTGTATGTCTGTATGTCTGTATGTCTGTATGTCTGTATGTCTGTATGTCTGTATGTCTGTATGTCTGTATGTCTGTATGTGTCTGTATGTCTGTATGTCTGTATGTCTGTATGTCTGTATGTCTGTATGTCTGTATGTCTGTATGTCTGTATGTCTGTATGTCTGTATGTCTGTATGTCTGTATGTCTGTATGTCTGTATGTCTGTATGTCTGTATGTCTGTATGTCTGTATGTCTGTATGTCTGTATGTCTGTATGTCTGTATGTCTGTATGTCTGTGTCTGTATGTCTGTATGTCTGTATGTCTGTATGTCTGTATGTCTGTATGTCTGTATGTCTGTATGTCTGTATGTCTGTATGTCTGTATGTCTGTATGTCTGTATGTCTGTATGTCTGTATGTCTGTATGTCTGTATGTCTGTATGTCTGTGTCTGTCTGTATGTCTGTATGTCTGTATGTCTGTATGTCTGTATGTCTGTATGTCTGTATGTCTGTATGTCTGTATGTCTGTATGTCTGTATGTCTGTATGTCTGTATGTCTGTATGTCTGTATGTCTGTATGTCTGTATGTCTGTATGTCTGTATGTCTGTATGTCTGTATGTCTGTATGTCTGTATGTCTGTATGTCTGTATGTCTGTATGTCTGTATGTCTGTATGTCTGTATGTCTGTATGTCTGTATGTCTGTATGTGTCTGTATGTCTGTATGTCTGTATGTCTGTATGTCTGTATGTCTGTATGTCTGTATGTCTGTGTCTGTATGTCTGTATGTCTGTATGTCTGTATGTCTGTATGTCTGTATGTCTGTGTCTGTATGTCTGTATGTCTGTATGTCTGTATGTCTGTATGTCTGTATGTCTGTATGTCTGTATGTCTGTATGTCTGTATGTCTGTATGTCTGTATGTCTGTATGTCTGTATGTCTGTATGTCTGTATGTCTGTATGTCTGTATGTCTGTCTGTATGTCTGTATGTCTGTATGTCTGTATGTCTGTATGTCTGTATGTCTGTATGTCTGTAGTCTGTATGTCTGTATGTCTGTATGTCTGTATGTCTGTATGTCTGTATGTCTGTATGTCTGTCTCTGTATGTCTGTATGTCTGTATGTCTGTATGTCTGTATGTCTGTATGTCTGTATGTCTGTATGTCTGTATGTCTGTATGTCTGTATGTCTGTATGTCTGTATGTCTGTATGTCTGTATGTCTGTATGTCTGTATGTCTGTATGTCTGTATGTCTGTATGTCTGTATGTCTGTATGTCTGTATGTCTGTATGTCTGTATGTCTGTGTCTGTATGTCTGTATGTCTGTATGTCTGTATGTCTGTATGTCTGTATGTCTGTATGTCTGTATGTCTGTATGTCTGTATGTCTGTATGTCTGTATGTCTGTATGTGTCTGTATGTCTGTATGTCTGTATGTCTGTATGTCTGTATGTCTGTATGTCTGTATGTCTGTATGTCTGTATGTCTGTATGTCTGTATGTCTGTGTATGTCTGTATGTCTGTATGTCTGTAGTCTGTATGTCTGTATGTCTGTATGTCTGTATGTCTGTATGTGTCTGTATGTCTGTATGTCTGTATGTCTGTATGTCTGTATGTCTGTATGTCTGTATGTCTGTATGTCTGTATGTCTGTATGTCTGTATGTCTGTATGTCTGTATGTCTGTGTCTGTATGTCTGTATGTCTGTATGTCTGTAGTCTGTATGTCTGTATGTCTGTATGTCTGTATGTCTGTATGTCTGTATGTCTGTATGTCTGTATGTCTGTATGTCTGTATGTCTGTATGTCTGTATGTCTGTATGTCTGTATGTCTGTATGTCTGTATGTCTGTATGTCTGTATGTCTGTATGTCTGTATGTCTGTATGTCTGTATGTCTGTATGTCTGTATGTCTGTATGTCTGTATGTCTGTATGTCTGTATGTCTGTGTCTGTATGTCTGTATGTCTGTATGTCTGTATGTCTGTATGTCTGTATGTCTGTATGTCTGTATGTCTGTATGTCTGTATGTCTGTATGTCTGTATGTCTGTATGTCTGTATGTCTGTATGTCTGTATGTCTGTATGTCTGTATGTCTGTATGTCTGTATGTCTGTATGTCTGTATGTCTGTATGTCTGTATGTCTGTATGTCTGTATGTCTGTATGTCTGTATGTCTGTATGTCTGTATGTCTGTATGTCTGTATGTCTGTATGTCTGTATGTCTGTATGTCTGTATGTCTGTATGTCTGTATGTCTGTATGTCTGTATGTCTGTATGTCTGTATGTCTGTATGTCTGTATGTCTGTATGTCTGTATGTCTGTATGTGTCTGTATGTCTGTATGTCTGTATGTCTGTATGTCTGTATGTCTGTATGTCTGTATGTCTGTATGTCTGTATGTCTGTATGTCTGTATGTCTGTATGTCTGTATGTCTGTATGTCTGTATGTCTGTATGTCTGTATGTCTGTATGTCTGTATGTCTGTCTGTATGTCTGTATGTCTGTATGTCTGTATGTCTCGTATGTCTGTATGTCTGTATGTCTGTATGTCTGTATGTCTGTATGTCTGTATGTCTGTATGTCTGTATGTCTGTATGTCTGTCTGTATGTCTGTATGTCTGTATGTCTGTATGTCTGTATGTCTGTATGTCTGTATGTCTGTATGTCTGTATGTCTGTATGTCTGTATGTCTGTATGTCTGTATGTCTGTATGTCTGTATGTCTGTATGTCTGTATGTCTGTATGTCTGTATGTCTGTATGTCTGTATGTCTGTATGTCTGTATGTCTGTATGTCTGTATGTCTGTATGTCTGTATGTCTGTATGTCTGTATGTCTGTATGTCTGTATGTCTGTATGTCTGTATGTCTGTATGTCTGTATGTCTGTATGTCTGTATGTCTGTATGTCTGTATGTCTGTATGTCTGTATGTCTGTATGTCTGTATGTCTGTATGTCTGTATGTGTCTGTATGTCTGTATGTCTGTATGTCTGTATGTCTGTATGTCTGTATGTCTGTATGTCTGTATGTCTGTATGTCTGTATGTCTGTATGTCTGTATGTCTGTATGTCTGTCTGTATGTCTGTATGTCTGTATGTCTGTATGTCTGTATGTCTGTATGTCTGTATGTCTGTATGTCTGTATGTCTGTATGTCTGTATGTCTGTATGTCTGTATGTCTGTATGTCTGTATGTCTGTATGTCTGTCTGTATGTCTGTATGTCTGTATGTCTGTATGTCTGTATGTCTGTATGTCTGTATGTCTGTATGTCTGTATGTCTGTATGTCTGTATGTCTGTATGTCTGTATGTCTGTATGTCTGTATGTCTGTATGTCTGTATGTCTGTATGTCTGTATGTCTGTATGTCTGTATGTCTGTATGTCTGTCTGTATGTCTGTATGTCTGTATGTCTGTATGTCTGTATGTCTGTATGTCTGTATGTCTGTATGTCTGTATGTCTGTATGTCTGTATGTCTGTATGTCTGTATGTCTGTATGTCTGTATGTCTGTCTGTATGTCTGTATGTCTGTATGTCTGTATGTCTGTATGTCTGTATGTCTGTATGTCTGTGTCTGTATGTCTGTATGTCTGTATGTCTGTATGTCTGTATGTCTGTATGTCTGTATGTCTGTATGTCTGTATGTCTGTATGTCTGTATGTCTGTATGTCTGTATGTCTGTATGTCTGTATGTCTGTCTGTATGTCTGTATGTCTGTATGTCTGTATGTCTGTATGTCTGTATGTCTGTATGTCTGTATGTCTGTATGTCTGTATGTCTGTATGTCTGTATGTCTGTATGTCTGTATGTCTGTATGTCTGTATGTCTGTATGTCTGTATGTCTGTATGTCTGTATGTCTGTATGTCTGTATGTCTGTATGTCTGTATGTCTGTATGTCTGTATGTCTGTATGTCTGTATGTCTGTATGTCTGTATGTCTGTATGTCTGTATGTCTGTATGTCTGTATGTCTGTATGTCTGTATGTCTGTATGTCTGTATGTCTGTATGTCTGTATGTCTGTATGTCTGTATGTCTGTATGTCTGTATGTCTGTATGTCTGTATGTCTGTATGTCTGTATGTCTGTATGTCTGTATGTCTGTATGTCTCTGTATGTCCTGTATGTCTGTATGTCTGTATGTCTGTATGTCTGTATGTCTGTATGTCTGTATGTCTGTATGTCTGTATGTCTGTATGTCTGTATGTCTGTATGTCTGTATGTCTGTCTGTATGTCTGTATGTCTGTATGTCTGTCTGTATGTCTGTATGTCTGTATGTCTGTATGTCTGTATGTCTGTATGTCTGTATGTCTGTATGTCTGTATGTCTGTATGTCTGTATGTCTGTATGTCTGTATGTCTGTATGTCTGTATGTCTGTATGTCTGTATGTCTGTATGTCTGTATGTCTGTATGTCTGTATGTCTGTATGTCTGTATGTCTGTATGTCTGTATGTCTGTATGTCTGTATGTCTGTATGTCTGTATGTCTGTATGTCTGTGTATGTCTGTATGTCTGTATGTCTGTATGTCTGTATGTCTGTATGTCTGTATGTCTGTATGTCTGTATGTCTGTATGTCTGTATGTCTGTATGTCTGTATGTCTGTATGTCTGTATGTCTGTATGTCTGTATGTCTGTATGTCTGTATGTCTGTATGTCTGTATGTCTGTATGTCTGTATGTCTGTATGTCTGTATGTCTGTATGTCTGTATGTCTGTATGTCTGTATGTCTGTATGTCTGTATGTCTGTATGTCTGTATGTCTGTATGTCTGTATGTCTGTATGTCTGTATGTCTGTAGTCTGTATGTCTGTATGTCTGTCTGTATGTCTGTATGTCTGTATGTCTGTATGTCTGTATGTCTGTATGTCTGTATGTCTGTATGTCTGTATGTCTGTATGTCTGTATGTCTGTATGTCTGTATGTCTGTATGTCTGTATGTCTGTCTGTATGTCTGTATGTCTGTATGTCTGTATGTCTGTATGTCTGTATGTCTGTATGTCTGTATGTCTGTATGTCTGTATGTCTGTATGTCTGTATGTCTGTATGTCTGTATGTCTGTATGTCTGTATGTCTGTATGTCTGTATGTCTGTATGTCTGTATGTCTGTATGTCTGTATGTCTGTATGTCTGTATGTCTGTATGTCTGTATGTCTGTATGTCTGTATGTCTGTATGTCTGTATGTCTGTATGTCTGTATGTCTGTATGTCTGTATGTCTGTATGTCTGTATGTCTGTATGTCTGTATGTCTGTATGTCTGTATGTCTGTATGTCTGTATGTCTGTATGTCTGTATGTCTGTATGTCTGTCTGTATGTCTGTATGTCTGTATGTCTGTATGTCTGTATGTCTGTATGTCTGTATGTCTGTATGTCTGTATGTCTGTATGTCTGTATGTCTGTATGTCTGTATGTCTGTATGTCTGTATGTCTGTATGTCTGTATGTCTGTATGTCTGTATGTCTGTATGTCTGTATGTCTGTATGTCTGTATGTCTGTATGTCTGTATGTCTGTATGTCTGTATGTCTGTATGTCTGTATGTCTGTATGTCTGTATGTCTGTATGTCTGTATGTCTGTATGTCTGTATGTCTGTATGTCTGTATGTCTGTATGTCTGTATGTCTGTATGTCTGTATGTCTGTCTGTATGTCTGTATGTCTGTATGTCTGTGTCTGTGTCTGTATGTCTGTATGTCTGTATGTCTGTATGTCTGTATGTCTGTATGTCTGTCTGTATGTCTGTATGTCTGTATGTCTGTATGTCTGTATGTCTGTATGTCTGTATGTCTGTATGTCTGTATGTCTGTATGTCTGTATGTCTGTATGTCTGTATGTCTGTATGTCTGTATGTCTGTATGTCTGTATGTCTGTATGTCTGTATGTCTGTATGTGTCTGTATGTCTGTATGTCTGTATGTCTGTATGTCTGTATGTCTGTATGTCTGTATGTCTGTATGTCTGTATGTCTGTATGTCTGTATGTCTGTATGTCTGTATGTCTGTATGTCTGTATGTCTTTCT